>NC_056625.2:8905569-9053069 GCF_002870075.4 Lactuca sativa
ATTGGATTGTTATTGTTACATAACAATCAAGGTAATGTATTAAACCTATTCTTATGTTAATATGATTACTTGTATGCTAGAATTTAGGGTTTATAGTCTTGGATAACTTGCATGTACAATAGAGAAACCTAGATCCAAGCATTAGGGTTTATATGAGCACATAGGATGTTCTTATGACCATAACTCATCAGTGGTATCAGAGCCTTGATTGGTTTCTATTGTATTGATGCTTTGTTTGTTTGTTCAAGCTTAAAGATCAAAATTTTGGGATTCTGGGGGCTGAACTCGCCGAGTCTATAGATGAACTCGCCGAGTCTATGCTGACTCGACGAGTCCATGCCTGACTCGATGAGTCAGTTGGTCAGAAAGAGGGAAAAACGAGATTTCTTGCTGTTTTTGCTTGAGGATACTTGCCTTATCATATTAGATCAATATAAATCCGATTTTTTGATATATATATATATATATATATATAAGTATATTCTTGATCTAATTGAAGATATTTATCAATCAATAAAATATTTGTTTCCTTATGTGATAATTGATTAATTATTTTGATTAAATTGCTAAATTGTTGTGCAAGAAATCATTCAATAAATCAAATATGGATAGTTATGTGATTAAATGTTAATTAAGATTATTTGTTATTTGATCCTTGTTGTTATGAAAAATTTCATATTTTCCACTTTAGGTTTTATAGTTTAAATTTGAATCCAAAAGTTTTGTTGTTTTGAAATTTAAATAGTTGAAACCCTAATGTTTTGAAAAAGGTTTCAAAACTTGCCCTCAAGTTTTGGAATTTAAATTTTGATTAATAGTTTAATTTAGATGTATATTTAAATTCTAAACCCTAATGTTTTGAAATGTTTCAAAACTTGCCCTCAAGTTTTGGAATTTAAAAGTTGATTAAAAGTTTAATTAGGAATGTTAAATTCTAAGACCCTAGTATTGTTTTGAAAAAGTTCAAATCGCACCCTTATGGTTTTATTAACTAATTGAGGAGTATAATTAAAAGAGGTTTAATAAATCCATAATAGTTTTGGTTTACAATTTAATTGAATTAAATGTATAATTATTAAATTTGACCACCTAGTATTTTGAAAGTGTAAAATACACCCTATACTATATATAACATTAAAAGTCTAACATTATATATATGTATGAGTAAAAGTTAGTCTTACCGTTAGTAGGCCTCATTCACGAAGCTGGTCTATAAGGGGTGTTTAAGGAAATTGCCTATAAAATGGCGATTGAATGGGTATCCACTCTTACCCACCGCACTCTTGACTAGTGGAGGGTCGTTAGCCGAACAGGTAGGATAGGACGAAACCTTCCACTATAAGTATAATGAAATACAAAAGTAACTAAATGTTTTACAAATTCCAAATCTTAGTTACTTAGGCAAAGTGAATTGATGCAATTCCATGAAATTACACTTTGTGCCCTTGCGAAGACGTTAGTGGAGCGTGTGTGGTTTACCGGCACACTAAATGGTTCTAAGCAAAGGTAGAAAAGGGTGACTCAATGTTTGTCATAGTTCGGTGGAGCGTGTGTGGTTTACCGGCACATCGAATAGGTGAATGTAACATCTGAGAGCACCATGTAAGTTTGCATGGTTATTCACACCCGTTTGTGATCCTCGGCATCCCAGTCACAAACTAGAGGGGCATATCGAGATTTAAACATGCCATTGAAAGTTCAATGAATCTCAAAGGATCTAGGAGTTTTCATAGATTTAAAACTTAAATTTCTTTTTCGTTCTTCATGGTGGAAATTAGTGAATCGTCATTCAGTTACCTTCAAATGTTCTGCAATTTGGGTTACGACATCCCTCTCCCGAGTTATAGAATATTGTGTTGGGTCCTAGCCTTAGTATTTCATTTGGGTGATTTACTAAGGACTCAATCTATCAACTAACTTGAATTTGTTTCTCCCGTTTTGTAGATGTCAAAGTTCGACAACTGTGGTCTTCCCAAATCCCGTGGAACAAGCATTCCACATGAAGATGGTATTCCACGATTCGATCGAGGAACAAGAAATCATGCTTCACTTCCTCCACCTCCTCCAATTGTTCTCCCTAACCCACAAGATCGAAGAATTGAAAGGTTCAATATCACTAAAGCCCTATTGGAAATGAAACATGAAGATGGTAAACCCGTGTGTGCCCACGTTCTAGGAATGAAATCACACATTGATAGGTTGATAATGTTGGGTGTGTCATTCCCAGATGAGTTGGCTGTGAATTGGGTTTTGTAGTCACTTCCTGAATCATATAATGAGTTCAAAAGAAAGTATTATATGATGGATCATGACGACAACCTTATTGACCTAACTTACATGCTCATTGCTGCTGAATCAGAAATGATTTGGCGAAGCAATGGAGCATATTTGGGAAAGTCAACCGACCATGCTTCCGAGGACGTTCTAGGAGAACCGACCTGCGTTTGCTGCCAAAAGAAAGGGCGTTGGATACAAGTCTGCTCAAAGAGCCTGAAGAGTCCAGAAGATGGGAGAGTCAAAGAGTGTGGCTGCGCTTCAGGTAAAATCCACTATCTAACTCCGTTAAGTTCCTATTCATTGATTCTGAATACATGATGTGATAAGATTGCATTTGAATTTCTTGCAGGATCGGTGAAAAGAAAGGAAGCTTGGTGAAATAGCAAGATGAATCTAATCACAAAGAAATGGATCTT
This sequence comes from Lactuca sativa, assembly GCF_002870075.4. Taxonomy (NCBI): domain Eukaryota; kingdom Viridiplantae; phylum Streptophyta; class Magnoliopsida; order Asterales; family Asteraceae; genus Lactuca; species Lactuca sativa. The sequence goes on from NC_056625.2 coordinate 8,908,263, forward strand.
GATCGCATGGACTTGAAGATTAGATTTTGAGCTTAGATAGTTATGATAGAGTTGTTAGAAATTTTCCTTTTGAAATACATACTTTTCAATGGATTTTGCATTGTAAGGACAAATGTTTTTCCGCTGCTTTTATAAATAAAATAAATTTTAATTTGACTTATTTATTTATTTGTTTATTTCCTTGCAATGAAATCGTTATGAAAATTGATGTTTGCATATTTCTACAATGAGTGGATATGATTCTTATTTATGTTAATTATGGAAATGTCGAGAATTTACCAAATAGGAAGAGTTTCTCATCGCCCAAGTTTCAATTGGACAGAAATTTGGAATCACGCAACTTAGTTGCATGATGAATGAGAAATTTCATATTTGGAAATTAGACTAATTCATTGACAAAGTGTCAAGTGAAGGACTAGGAGATCGAGTACACAAAGTTGTGTTGGTCAAAGTCCACCATAAGAGTAACAAGATATTCGTCATGGTTTACTAAAAGTTTAGTAAAGATGACTATACTCATAAGATTAAGTGTAATTCTGAATTGATTGAAAAAGTTTAAATCAATAGCAAAATGAATAAGAAGAATCAAGTAGGTAGAAAGATAAAAGTTTCTCCATTCTAAGAAGAAGGGAGAGTACCTTTTATGCTTTATGATAGGTCTTAATGATTAAGAACTATATCTCAATTGATCCTCTAAGTGAGTCTTAGTACAATTGTATGTTTAAGAAGAGGAATCAAGGATTGAAGAAATGATTAAATCAAGAAGTCAATCATACTTCGTTCCAATAACAAGCCTTAAAGTTAAGATTGTGACAATGAGTGACAAGTATTAAGAAGGTTTATAACATTCATCAAATGTAGAATATGGAAAAAGGTTTTCTTGTTCTCGCACATTTGAAATTGGTAAGCTGTGATGTCTTGGATAAGACAAAGACCAACTAGGACCAATTTATGAAGTGTTTTGATAAAAGCTACACTAACTCTTGAATATTTGTTTGTCAAGAAATGTTTATTGACAAGAGAATCGTATATGTCAAGGAGTCAGTAGGAGTCTTAATGGTCTTGAAAAGTTTCAAGAACAAATCAAAATAGACCTTATCGATCATCACTAGCACACGAGTTGATGTTTACAACCTATCGTGTTGACATTATTTTGGTTCTGTGCTGTTCCAATTGAGTTAATTATGCATGTGAGTTCTATGAGTTCTCATTTTGAACGCATAAAAGGCAAGGCACCTTAATCAATGAAAGGTACATTGATAGGAAAGGGTGAGCTGCTTAACTACTTGGAAGACATGGTGGGCAGCTGTGCTACCATAAGGCAAGAAATCAAGATTAAGAAAGTTCGGTCCGTATGAGTTCGAATTTGTCGTAAACCTTGGTTTTAACAAATTCACATGGATAGGAACATATAAACCGTTTAAATCTAAGTGTTAAAAGATTTCCTCCTTCATGAAAATGATTGTGAGGAAATGCTTTCACTAAGAAAGATTTTAAAAGATAGTGATTGTAAAATTGTATTCTCAAATTCGATTATGGTTACGGTATCCCTTTCCATGATTTGAGTTGTGAGGTTTGGCAATTAGTCTTAATTGTTTAGACACACATATGAACTATCTAAGGCAAAGGTGTATAAGTTCAAGAAGCTTTGATAAAAGATTATCAAAGCACTAAGTATTAGAAACATGGACTTAAGAAATTCAATAGGTATTGTTTTTCTGAAAGTTAAGATGTTTATGAATACATGTCGAAGCTAGTGGGAGCATAAGTGTTATTTTTATAATAATCATCATGATAGTGGGAGCATAAATGTTATGATTGTATGATTATTAAGGAAAGTATTGCAAGTTGGCAATATTAATTATAGAAAACAAGAGTCATTTTTTGCAAAGTTGTAAGGATGGAATAGTTGTTTTGCTATAGTTAAGGGAGAGAATATTATGCTTCATTTCAAATCAAAAGGCTTAGGTTGTGGAATATTAATAAATTTAGTCAAAAGTACATAGTGTGTTCTTAATATTTCAATGATGATTACGGCATTCCTCTTCACAATTCGAATTTTGAGAACATAGCAAATAAAACATTATGGCAAAAGATTGATAAAGTATCAAATCTTTATGTAAGACATTTTGCATCGTGTCCCATACGCTTCGGGTACAGGATCGATTGCAAATGCTATAATATTTGACCGTTCTAAAATTTTCCAAATGTTTAGCGCATTTAGAGGGAAAAAGGACTAGAATCGGTTTTTGACCAAAATAATTAAACAACTATCAAAAGACAATCCAAAGTTCGCCGATGATTGATCGCTTGTGAGTAGTTGGAAGTATAGTATTGGAAAATATGGAAATGTTTCCATATTGGATGGACCATATCGACATTATTATGAATAGATAAGATTCTATTAAGAATGGGTTGTCCTATGGAAAATATGGAAACGTGTCCATATTGGGAATTGAATATTGAAAATCTATGTCTAGATTAGAAACTTTTATGCAAAAGGATGTTCAAAGGAATGTACTTTGAGTGAGAGATATCACATCTAAGGAATTGTCTTGTAACAATCTCCGATAGAGAACTTTGTAATATCATTGGCAATAGTCTTTGTGACCTTGGTGCAGTGACATTACAAAAGGATCATTGCATAAAATGTTAAAATCTAGCATATTCTATAAGTAGCAAGGATTTGATATTCTTTCACTTATGAAAAAGGATTTGGAGTTGTGAAATGAGAATAATTGGAAATGTATTCAATTTGATCTATTTCACAAAGTAAGAACCATAGGTAAACATTGTGTGCATGCTAAGAGCATGGGACAAGTGTAATAATTCAAGTAAGAAGTTGATTACCCGAAACGACAAATAATGAGTAATCAATATGGTGATATATAAAAGGTGTTTTATTTATGCTCAAAGGGTTGAGGCCATATGGGATTAGTATTATTCTTGTGTTTCACTTTGCATGTTTTGACTTCCTGAATAATTTAATTGATTAAGAACAGTCAAATTATTCGAACGGGCCACAGTCGTTCATATGTTGGAAGTAGATATGAATGAAGACTGTCATGAATTGGTGTGTGGAATGTCTAAAAGAGTATTAGACATAAGCAAATGTTTGCTGCAATGTTCATGAGTGCTTATGAATATGAATTTGAGCATTGGATCAAACCCACGCTCACTTGGATCACTCCATGGATTGTATCACGAGTGATTGGTGAGAGGATGACATCTTATATTCTTGAAACCGAGATGTGTGAGTTGTATCTTGCTAATCGGTTGCACATTGATAATATGAAAACGCACTAGTAACTTGGTGTCATAAAACATATTGTTGTGTGTGATTCGGTGAGTGAGTGCAAGCGAGCATTGAATCAAAGTTTATCCGTTCCTTTTATCCCAATTACGATAAAAGCGATATCTTTGGGCCCCTCGATGATTTAGTGATGACAAACGTAAATGCTCGGCCGGGCTAGGGCTAATTTGATTTGTTCAATTAGTCAGTCGTCATAAATCGGAAGTCGAGAAATAGTACAAAGAGAATGATTTGAACTCATATCTCATACGATATCTGGAATGGAGGAATAAATGATCCCTTATCTAAAGGACACGCGTATCTGATAGGATCAGAGTTGACAGCGGCTTTGGAAAGCTACGATTGCAGATCAGGATCTGAAGTCATACGCATAATAGTTATTAGACTTATCAAAGTGGGAGACTATTGGATTAGTGTCTAAGTCCATAACTATTTTGGTATGTACTTGACCCGATGGTGCATGTTCCTTTTGGGTTGCCTTCACCAAAGCAACTTGATAGGATGAATTATGGAGAGAAATGATTAAATATGATTTGTTAATATATTATGAGAATAATATATTAAAGGAGAAATCATATTGTTTAATTAATATTAGTCAATAATTAATTGGTAATTAGTTTTGTGACTAAAAGAGATTAATTAAACTTAAGGGACTGGAATTGTAATTATAAGGTAATTGCAATTTGGGCTATGGATTGCCTTATATTAAGGAGTGGACGAATTCTATGGGAAAGCCCATGAGGAAATCGTCCAAGGCCTTAAGGAAAGGAATCTATGGGTTGCTTAGGGCTTAAGCATCCAATTTAGGGTTTCCTTGTTAGATAACCCTAATAGCCTCATATATATATATATATATATATATATATATATATATATATATATATATATATATATATATATATATATATATATATCCCTTATGACCCAAAAACGTGGCTAAGCATCCTTCTAGGGTTTCGCACGTTTTAGGGCAGCCTCCATCCTCTCTCCTCTTCATCCTTTTGCTCTTGGTGTTTGTGAACCATTAGAGGAGTCACATTTGTGACTCTAAGCTTTCTAAAGTCAATACAAGGAGGAATTGGATTGTTATTGTTACATAATAATCAAGGTAATGTCTGAACCCCATTATTATGTTAATATGATTACTTGTATGCTAGAATTTAGGGTTTATAGTCTTGGATAACTTGCATGTACAATAGAGAAACCTAGATCCAAGCATTAGGGTTTGTATGAGCACATAGGATGTTCTTATGACCATAACCCATCAAGATCAAGCACCGCCTGCAATCAGGAAGTCCTAGAGTTAGATATTTGTTCGAAGAAACATCGAAGTTATGGTTATTACTTATGATGAAGAGATAATATATAGAGTGATCATGTGAGCCCTGTTTCGTTGATGATTCCGGGACGTAATCATCCTAAGGAGGAGATCATTGTAACGCCCGTAGATCCGGGCTAGTCAATTTAGAGATAATAGGGGTCGAAAACGAATTTTTGACAAAATATTATTTAGAATAAATAATCTTAACCAAGTTGTAGAATACGTCTCAAGGGTTCCGTACATATAAATAACGTTGAAATCCGAGTTATAACGAAGAAGTTATGGTCCGTCGAAGTTTTACGGCAAAACCGGCACGACATCGGGAGACGTAAATAGTGAATTTACGATTTCAGACTTTTTAGCCTTAGAAATCTAACCAAAAGTTGTAGTATACGTTAAACTGAGAACATACAAAAAAAAAGAACGCCCAAATCTGACTGCGTATGAGGAAGTTATGAATTTTCTAAGATTTGGCTTAACAGTGCACAACCCGAAACTCAAATTTTTGATCGAGCGGTTTTTGGCCTACGCGACCTAAATAAGAGTTGAAGATCTCATTAATAGGAACTGAACGGTAAAAAGACGGACGAAAACAGAGTCCGTATATAGAAGTTATGAATTTTACGCGGACATTTAACAATATAATATCTTCATATTGTTAAATTTAAGATCGGCCGAGAATTAGCCGACGGAGTAAAAACGAAAGTTGTAGATCTTATTTTTACCTATGCATGGATAAAAAGAACGTACAAAACGGAAGTCGTATGTTAAAGTTACGGATTTTAGAGTTCGGAAGTGTGTTGTGCGAAAATGGGTGATGTGGCACAATCTTCGCCATTGCTTTCTCCCCAAGTCTTGCCACTAGATGGTGACATGTGGCACCAAGTTCAGCCATTTTTCACTCTATAAATAGAACCTCTCCCACCCTCATTTTCTTCACACCTTTCTCATTATTTCTTCTCTTTACTCTCTCTCTAGAACCTCTCTCTAGCCCCGAAACCCCCCGAAAAGCTTAGGGAACCTCCCTAGCACGAGGCGGAAGCCCCGGAGTGCTCGACGGCTCCGAGAAGAAGAGCTTTTCAGCTCGGGAATGCTGCTCCAAGCAAATCCTAGTTTTCTATAAAACCCGCTGTAAGTGAGCTACGCCTACGCTATTTTTAATATATCGTTTATTTAATTATAGTAACGTTATTAGGAACTTATAATATGTACTTGGGCTATTACTATGGGTTATATAAGTATTGTTTAATGCTTATATAATAGTAATAATAGCTAGACTATTAATTAGTCTCGGCCAATAATACACTATACTCTAGTGGTAATAATATTAGGTTTCGTCGAAGGAAATTATTTTTAAGAAGCGAAGCGCTGTCTGAGATCGGAATCCCCACCTTTTCAAGTGAGTGCATAGTTACTTTCATCTTACATATAGATATAAAGTATTTTATATAAACTATGTGCTATGTGTGCATATTATCTAAGTACTTGTTGTATATGTTGGATGAACGATTTTATACACGTTTTAAATTATTTAAACTGTATACGTATTTTATATCTACGAAAATGTTGGGGTAAAACGTGGGTAAATGTAATAGATGAAATATGAGTTGGATGATGAGTTGAGAGGTGATATAGACCATGAGGTGACGGTGAGAGGTGGACGATGTAAGAAGCCTTTCCCAAATGATGGCCCCGTCATTCAACAGAGTATGGATGACAACCACAGACTATTCTAGACAGTCCAGTGGAACACTAGCAGACTTGCAACTTGTAGGTGTTGTGAATGATGTGTTCACCGATGTACTCTAAAAACCCATAGACATGTATTGTGGGTGGATTCTCAAAAATGATACTACCAATAAAACCCTGGCAGATGCGCCTAAAGGACTCTACCGGCAAAAGCGCCTAATAGAGAACCTCATAACCCTGACAGATGTGCCTAAAGGACTATACTGGCAGATGCGCCTCATATAGAATGTCACAATTCTGGCCGCTGCGCCTAAGTGATAGAACTAGAAGTTGTGCTTGATAGCTGTTTCAATGACAACGATGGAATTCGTACCTACTCCTTAGGAATTAATGAACGAGAAAGAGCTGATTCTTAGGGTAGATCCTTAAGAATAAAGAAGATAATGGGGATGGGTAATTGGGTTAACTTTTTGATGATTAAACATAATAATTATGTTGTTGTGGGTTGAAAACCCTATGTACTCACCAACTTTCCCAACTTGACCCACTCAGTTTATTTGTATCACAGGTGTCGATATGAAGTTACATTACACGGAGAGATTAAGGAGATATAAATCACTAGTGTAAATGAATATAAGTTCTGTTTATGCTTATGTTTCGGTATTGAAGATGATATCCCAAATGTTTTAAAATGAATAAAATACGTTTCTTCGGAAATGCTTTGATAACGGATTTATCGTGTTTTTCTGGGAAAAATGGCGCAACATTTTTATTAAAAGAGGTACTCTGATTTTCATGAAGTATAAACAAAATCGGTCTTTTCTGGCCGTGAAAATGGGGATGTCACAGACTATCTATGATATTTTTAAACCATGGGGATTAAACTTCAGATTTGGGAAAGCCACAAGGACCAATTTGATGACAACTATGTTCAGAATTCTGGACCAACTCATGTCACAACCCACATCATAGAGTCCGATGCTCCATCTACAGGGTCTCCAAATTCCCAAATCATACATGAAGTTGACTTTGAAAGCTTGTTCGAACCTTTAGAAACTGCTATTGATTCAGAATCTCGATCAAGACTATCCTCATCAACTACAACTCCAATCTCTCAAAATGTTTCTGTTCCAAAACCTGCTTTTCCTCCGTTTGATTCCGAAACGTTTCAACCTTCTCATGTTGAGGGGGAGAATGGTCATCCTTCCCTCGAATCAAATGTGGATGGATTTCAAGATGCAGCAGATCAATTCGCTGAATCTGATCCTACTCCGAACAACAACGAAGATGATGCTCATTTCTTTGACTTTCCACTTGAAGACGATGTAAACCTATCTAGTTCAAAAATTCAAGGGAGAATCATCCTCAAATTCAAACTATTCAGGTGGAGCAACACAACCCCATTGTTGATGTTGGATCATCCGTTACACAAGAGCTTCTGAGATTACACATTTGGATAAAGGATCATCCTCCAAATCAGGTCATCAAAAATCTCTACGCTGGTGTTCAAACTTGGTCTGCTACAAACATCCAAAACGAATGTCATTTTCAACATTTATCTCAATGGTTGAACCAAAATCCATCCAGGAAGCATTAGAACATGATGAATGGTTTACAACCATGCAATAAGAATTAAAAGAATTTGACATAAATGAAGTATGGACTCTCGTCCCTCCTCCTCAGGATCAACCTATTGTTGGTACAAGATGGGTCTACTGAAAAAAGCTAGATGACACTGGAGTTATTATCAGAAACAAAGCAAGATTGTTGGATAAAGGATTCACTCAGATCGAAAGACTTGGTTACGATGAGACTTTCGCTCATGTTGCTCGTCTTGAAGCCATCAAAATTTTTCTTGCTTATGCAACTCACAAAAGGCTTTAATGTATAACAAATGGAGGTTAAAAGTGGTTTTCTCGATGGTGAACTAGATATCGAAGTGTATCTCCAATAGCCCCCTGATTTTGTCAATCTTTCTTATCCGAAATATAGCTACAAACTCCAAAAAGTTGTTTATGGCCTTAAGCAAGCTCCATGCGCCTGGAATGAGACTCTCACTGATTTTATCAAGCGTTCCAATTTCCAAAGAGGAATTCTTGATCCTACTCTATTCCAAAGATAAAATGGAAAAAAATCCCATGTTAGTCCAAATATATGTTGACGACATCATTTTTGGATCGAGAGATTCAATGATGGTTGATGATTTTGCAATGTTAATGGTTAGTCAATTCCAAATGAGCATGAATCGTGAATTAAGATTCTTCCTTGGACTCCAAGTCAAGTAAACCAATAGGGGAATATTTATTCACCAAGAAAAATACATTTCCGAGATTCTGAAAAAGTATTCAACGGACACATGTGCCTCTGCAAAAGTTGCCATGGGTTTCTGACACAAGATCTTCTCGAACCCATCAGGTGTTGTTGTCGATCCAAATGAGTACAGGGGAATAATTATATTGCTACTCTACCTTATAGCAAGTTGTCCGGACATCATGTTCTCAACATGCATGTGTGGGTGATTTCAAGTCAATCCGAAGATGTCTCATCTTCTGGCCGTCAAGAAAATATTCTGATACCTCAAATGTACAAAGAGCCTCAACATTTGGTATTCGGAAAATGAAGGTTTCCTTCTTTAGGCATACTCCGATTCAAACCATGGAGGTCTTCAATTTTATAGAAAAAGGACCTCAAGAGGTTGTCAAATTTTGGATAGAATATTGGTTAGCTGGTTATTTGAGAAACAGAATTGCATTGCACTCTCGACAGCCCAAGCGAAATACATTGCTGCTGCTAGTTTCACTTCACCAGTTCTTTGGATGAAATCTCAGCTTTTGAACTATGATTATCGATTTCAAAAAATTCCAATCTATTGTGATTCTCAAAGTGTCATTGTAAATTCTCACAATCCAGTTCAACACTCCATGACGAAGCCCATCGACATCCGGTACCATTTCATTAAAGATCAAGTTTTAAAAGGGAACATCAAACTTATTTGTGTTCCATATCTACTAGGGCATTAGACGAAAACAAATTTAATGGGTTTCTAAACAAGATGGGAATGATGATGACTGATCCAAAACTCTTCCAAGAGGCTTGTACTGTTTGATGGAAACATCAGAAAGTGAAATAATTTCAAAGTCAAAATCTTTTCATCTTGGAATCATTTCCTCTCAGAAAATATAGGATCATTTTACGTGTCTTTTTGTCTCACCTCTTTTTCTAGTTTTAAGTTGTACATCTTACCTCGTCTCTTGAAGATTATTAACAATATAGTTACATTTGTGTTTGTGTACTGATCTCAACTCGTAATTTATCTTAATGAAGTGTTGTGAAGTTCACCTTGGAATTCAAGTCCAAAACGGTAATGTGCATTCACCTCTTACCTTTGTCTGAGCTCTGATCCTTCATGTATCGGAATCTCAATCTATTTAAAGTTGTCCTCTAAGATCTTCATGCATTTTACGTTTGATATTCAGTCTAAGATTGTGCCATCTTGAAATCTATATCATGTACTAATGATGTGTTCATATTCTCTTCGAAGTATCTTATGACATCTCATCTCCGAACTTTCTTATTCCAAGAACCTCTTTTGCAAAAAGAAGTTCAAAGGTTTTCATTAATGTTTTTTAATTTCAAAATGTTTTTTAGAAGTGAAATAACGGTAATTTTTCAATGATTATCCTTAAGTCCTCAATAAACGTGCTTTTGCATACATCTCGATAAAGTGCACATCATCTCAAACTAAAACAACGGTTTTCTCTTTTCACACGTATGGCCATCCCATCTTTCGCTCTTGCAATTTTTAAGCATGCTAATTTTGGAAAGACATTAAATACAACCTATTGTTTGCACTTTATCAATCTTCTTCTCCAATATTCTCTCAGCAACTATTCTTCAAGCTCTCAAACATGAAACAATGGCTTCCACTTAAAACATCTGTGAAATATCAAAGCCTGCCACAAAGAAGAAATCATCAAAGGGTTCAACCTCATCTTCATCCACTGAAACAGTCTGAAGTGAAATAACTCAACTATTTTCACTCGATCCTATGGATTACGATGTATCCATTCGAGTGATGATCGATTTCATCTCATATCACCCCATTGCCATTCCACTAACCATAACCCTAAACCCTCAAATCCCATTACGCATCCTTCGCACAACCTTTGAGAGAATCAAAATCTGAGATGGTGTTCTAGAGACTAAAATCACAGGAGATAGGATTATTCATGTAATCAAGTAGACCTTCCTCAAATCTATTGGCATTCTTGAAAACCCCAAGGGTTTTCAAGTTCAAGAACCCACATCAGAAGAGTTTCAGACGTTTCTTAATAAAATTGGGTACAGTGGTGAGTTCTAGGCGAAGATATTCAAGAAATCGGTGGTTCTTGGACTTTGGAGCGTGTTGATGCATCTCATTCTTTGAGATTTTTCAGGGAAACATGGCGAAATGGACACAATTAGCAAGGATTAGTTGTATGTCGTCTAAATCATCTACTCTGGATGGAACAATGCAGTCGATCTAACCGAAGTTCTATGGCAAGACTTTCGGAATTTTGCCATCAAGAGAAAGCCAAACGAAATTTCTATTCTGAGGTTATGGGCTCTCACACTTCAACAACTCTACAAGGACAGAAAAGAGCCAATTCCTATCAACACCGAACCAAAAGAGGTATTTCTTTCCTTCAAATCTATTAGAATATACAGGCTTCTGAACAAGTCCTCTTTTAGACCTATTCGTAGGATGCCACAACATATGTTAGCGGTTCTTCCATCCGATTCACTTTTTCTAAAAAATCATTTAGAGACTTTGACTATATTTGTCCCAACACAGTCTGCCCCAGTCTTGGAAGAACATCAGCCCTCGAATGTGAGCAAACCCACCTCCACTTGTGGTAAAAAGAAAAAGATGGCTAATAGACAAACTTCTCCTTCTAAAGCTCCAGAAAAAAAAAGAGAACCAAAGTCAGTAGTTCCTCTAAAAAGGAATCACACATTTACATTCCATGTGACTTTGGACGATCGATAACCCCACCTGGCTACTCTTCCAAAGTACCCTTCAGAGTTTTAAAATCACGAGCACACACTCAAGGGGAGTCTCCACATAATCCACCCCCATCTTCCCAAAAAGATGGTGCAGATGTTAACAAAAGTTCCTTGTAATCCCCTGGAACAAAACCACATGTCTCTTCGTACATCCCTATATTTTCTAAACAATCACAATCCGGGGCCCCTGCCTTAGATTCTAAGCTATCAAAAGTTGGAACTGTCCCTCGATTTTCTAGAGCCCCAACTACTCTAATACTTGGTTCAACTAAAGGATAAGTAGGTTATGCTGAAGATAAATGGAATGAATTTGTTGACAGGGCACATACTAGACACCCAGAGTTGACACGAGCTCAAGTCGAATCCATTCTCATCTCCATTACCGTTCACTGCTCCTACCGATGAAGAAACAAACCAAGAGTTTACCTCTTCGGATCCATCCCAGACCGCTACCACAGGAGAAGCTCGTGGCACTACAATCATCTAGGATGATTCTAGAAAGTCACCACATGATGATGTATTCCAAGTGCCCTCGGATGAAGAACACTCAATTGAGTTTATGTTTGATGATGATAGCGCTTCCGTTGGCGCTCTTCCACTCTTCTCCACTTTCAAGTCTCTATAAAAACCATCTTCTTCAAAACAGTTTATGAATTCGGCCTTTCGTCATCCTCCTCGGAACATGTACACGAGGAAATCCAAATTGATGACAATATACAAGCAACTCAATGAGGTGAAAAAGAAACAAATCCTCCTCAAGGAAATCAAGAAAAAACTAATCCCTCTCCTTACAAACCTCAAGGAAATAAAGGTGGTGGTGATGATAAGTCTGAGAGTTCCACCTCAGACGTTGGCTCATCGGATGAGAACATTGCTGATCCAATTGCTCTCTTAGACTCCGAGACAAAGTAGCAGCAACTGTCTCCAAGGTCGACTCCCTTGACAAAACTGTGGCGCAACTAGACTCCAAGTTTGATCAAAAAGTATCAAGCCTCCACTCAAAGCTCGATGTCATTCTCAAATCTCTTTTAGAGATTAAACAAGCAGGGCCCTCGGAAGCTGAAAGAGAATATAAACTTGATCAGCTCATTTCTCTAAGATTCAAGCACACCCAGGAAGAAGTAGAATAGAAGTACAATGACAACCTGGATCACCACATCTCCACCACCACCATCATGTTGAAGATCCACGACGACATGATCAAAGTAACCAACGAGCTGATCCAACAAACTCATGTGCGTCATGAAAAACAGATCCAACGGTTGAAGAAGGACATAAAGAAGAAAGATAAAATCAACCTCATCATGCAACATGTCATAATGGAGTTGCTAAGATCTTGTTGGAACATTGTTTACGTTCTGAACAACAAGTTTGATGAAATGCTCTCCATCTTCGGCACCTTGTTTGATCATTTGAAAGCTCAAGCCCTACTGTTAAAGCATACAATGCTCTATCTAAGAAAATAAATATGAGATTTCAGAGAGTATTCGAAATATTATCTGAAGTCTACGCCACTACTAGACTGCCTCGGATGTTGGGCCTTCTAAAGCAAGAGGGGGAGAAGGATCTAGTCGTAGGGGTCGTACAACCAAACGGAAACCTGGCTCGGAGTTCACTCTTCGAGATGAATATGATGATGAAGACTTAGTGTAGTTTGTATCCATGAACCCACACGTTGAAGAAGAAGAAGAAGAAGAAGACAACCAAATCATGAATGCCATTAGAGGACTTCAAGCTCCTCGGAAATACCCAGCAAAGGTTCTTTTGGAAGAAAAGAGAAGGATATGGTCTGCTGTCACTTGGCCATCATCCTTGGAAGAAGTACTTCAAAGAAGTCGTGAAATGGCTAAAATCAAGACAAAGCTCACCATTGATGCATCCGGAGCTACATAGTCTATGAGGCCTCCTATCCCTTCTCCGAGAATCGTCCCAATTGATGAAGGTTCTCCTACTTGGAAACCAGATGGTATTCAAGAAGAGCCCCTGATCACTCCTACTACAGAGTTTGTTATATTTCTAAAATGGTACAACAAGTCATCATTGACTTAAACAAACCTCCACAAGACAAAAGGAAGAAAGTTTCCTTGGAACTAAGCAACCCTCAAAGGACCTTCAGAAAGTCTGAAGTATGGTCTCAAGCTCAAATAGATCAAGCACTTAAAGAAAGAATTCGGATAGAAGCGTTGAAAGATAATCCAAATCCGGTGATGGGCATATCTCAACTCTTCTGAGAAGGGATCATTCATGATCAAGATAGTGTGCCCTTCATGTACTTCGATCTTCCCACACAAGACTCCGACCAGATCAGTCTTCCAATCTCTCCTTTCGGAAAATACTACATCAAGTTTGCTCCCCTTTATCCAAATGATGATCCTCAGACTATCATCAGAACTGAGCGTGAGAGGTTGAATACATTCTATACCGTTAACGTACGTCCTCAGAAAGAATTGTGGTCTTGGAAGCAAATCACAAAGATTGATGGGTTTGGAAATAAGGTTCAAAGCAAGTTCGACCTAAATTGTATGTTGTACAAATATCACATTTATCGGAACAAACAAGCCACCATCACTATCGCAGACACATATTTTCCATCTATCAACCCCAATGATATTCTCACAATTGTAGCTCATTTCCGAAATCGTCAAACTGATCAACTGAGCGTCAAAGCCTATAGTGATGCAATTAACTTCTTAAAGGATTATGTAGCTGAATTCTACAGATCTAACATCGGGTTTGGACACTTGTTTGGAATAGAAAAAGTGTTAGCGAAAATTTTATGAATTGCCTGAAGCCCAAATCCCACCAGAAGATTTGATTGAAGAACATGAACTCAGATACGTCTATTTGAGAAAGAAAACCAACATGAAAGCCTTTTCTGAGTCTTGGATAAGAATCATGTTCCTTCAATTGCTCTGCAAAAGTTAATCGTCAATGTTGCCAAGAGTGATGCTCCTAAGCATGTGAAGAATAAATTTATCATTCATCTCAAATGGTATTTGGAAGTCCGAAGTTGGCTCTACAGTGCTTACCTCTTCATATCTAAAGATGCCAACTAAGTTGATTGATTGCTAAGTTTACTTAGGGGAGATGTTAATACATGAAAAATAAACCTCTAGCAATCTGAAGCAATCAAGATCCGAAGTAAACCTGTGTCCGAGATGTGAAGTGTTCCGAAGCAAGATCGAATCTGAGATTAAGATATTCAGAAGTCAGAAGTCTATATAAGCATTTATTTCTTTTTGTCTTTTTATTAATGTAACAGTTCTTATGACTAAATCGTGTGAATCTTTTAAGTGTCAGATTGTCAAACATTTAGTTGTAACCAGTCCTTAGAATGTGTCAGCAGTTTGTACCAAGTTCCTCCTTTGCTATTTAAGGAGTGAATATTTCATGAATTATTCACCAAGAATAGAACTATCAATATTCTCTTCACATCAATCCAATATCTCTTGCAAGTTTAACTTCTTTCATTTACATTCTTCTTGTCTTAAATTGTCTTTGTATTGATTATACTCAATCATACTTCATTTATTACTTGAATACTTTGTTAATTATTTATCTTAAAGCCTTGACTGGTTTACCAGACTTGACTAAAACAACTTATTAAGAGAAGACGTTGATTTTAAAGATTAACTCAAGGTTTGAGTTTTCAAAACTTGTCCTCGCGCATTGATTCTTGTTCTCACGCTAATTACTGATGGGTTTTATGCATAAGAACAATCATATGTGCTCATACAAACCCTAATGCTTGGATCTAGGTTTCTCTATTGTACATGCTTTGAATCCAAGACTTGTAAACCCTAATCTAGCATACATAATTCGAAAATTAACTTAATACATCAGATCTAGATGTTTACCTCTTCAAAACTTGGCTTAGATCTTCTTCTCTTCTTCTCTTGAGCTTAGAGTCACAATTGTAACTCCTCTAGTGGATCACAAACACCTCAAGCAAGAAGGCAACATTGAGAGAGGAGGGAGGATGCTAATTTTCGGCCCTAGGGTTTCCTTTGGAATCAAGTGGCCGAAAATTGGAGCCTTGGGGTCATATTTATAGTCCTAGCTGCTAGGGTTTCAGTCTAAATCCTAATGGATAACTTAGCCACCAAGCAGCCCAAGGAACGTTCTGGAATAAGGCCCTTGGACAAAAATATGATGATCCCTCATCATAATTTCGTTCCCCCTTAGTCCATTGGGTTTCCTTAGCCTAAAACTCAACCATCATACATTTGACAGTTTATGCCCCTTTATTTAATTAATCTCTTTTAGTCACCAAATTAATTCCTAATTAATTTATGACCAATACTAAATAAATATAATATGATTTCTCATTTAATATATTATTGTTATAATATATTAATAAACCATAATATCCTCTCTCTCTCCTCAAATTATCTTGTCAAGTTGCTTCAGTGAAGGCAACCCAAAAGGACCATGCACAATCGGGTCAAATATATATCAAATATAATTACGGATTTAGACACTAATCCAACAATTACATCACCAGTAAATTCAGGCGATGATTTAGCTTGAAGACAACGTGATATGTTTCTTGGTCATTAAGCTTACTGATCCGTTATCTTAGTGATAAGATATGTTTGGTATTGAGTATGTCTTTTATTTAAGGTAGTTATCATCAAATTATTGATATGTATGGATTTGAATCTAGAATATTTCATACCTGCTATATTAGTTACACTAGGTATCAATGTAATTAATGCTTTGTGCATTCTCTCGATGCGAGGGATCTCTTTAATCAAAATTGTTTTTTGATTAACTTTACTCTTTATTCTTTGCATTATTTGGTATTAAGTATTCTTCTGCGATCCTTCAATTAACCTTAAAAAGAATAGTTTGGGGAAATATTGGTCAAGTACTAGATTTTGTCTAATTACCAACTTATGTATAACATTTCAATTTTGACTGATCTAACAATCTAATCCAATTTAATTATATACTTTACCCCGCAACTGATAAATAAAATATTTTAATTTTCATGTTTAATTTATAAGTTTATAAATCAACTAATTTTGTTTAATATTAACTTTAGAAAGAGGTAATTATATATATATATATATATATATATATATATATATATATATATATATATATATATATATATATATATATATATATATATATATATATATATATATTTTTTTTAAAATTAAAAAACATATTGAACTTTTTAACTTATAAATGAATCAACACGAGTTCAATCCCATTGACTTAAAACGGTGTGAGAAAAAGAAAACGGATCAACCGGATGTCAACTTATTTATTAAAAAGGTTGAAATGAATTGAACCCTTTCAAGTAGTTTAATAATAAATGAGTTGAACTCAAACCAACAATGTCAAAATCGACCAACGGATTTTTGCCGCAAATTTAAAAAGAAAATTTGTAAATCATCTTTTATGAGACACCATTGACAAACGTGGTATGTTGTTAAACCATAACGAGATAGGTTTACTTGAATTACCGAAGAACGTTTGGTTGCCGATACTAACTTTTTAGCTACAAGCCTAAACTAATGTCATGCGATAATTTTTCTCTGTTAATAACCAAATACACATAAGAACAACGAAAATATCATAAGAAATAAAAATAACATATACTTTATTGTAAAATGAAGATATACTACTATTAAAAAAAGCATAACGGTTAACCACTATATAAACCATATTATAATTGACCTAGTTAATTATTAGTGTGATCGAGAGATTCGAATACATTAAATGGAGACATTTTGTGGTTCTTTCTCCGCTTTTGATTTGAGCCGGAAGGTTAAACAGAGTAATCAACTTTATTTGGTTTTAATTTATATTAAGCGAATCATACATTAATTACAATTAAACTAAATAAAAAATAAGTAACAATTTTTCCATTTTCCAATGTCTTTGGCTCCCTCGGACCCTATTGCCATCGTTATATCTTGTACAACTTAAATGTTAAATCCCTAGCTATGCATTTTAGATGTCGGCCAAATTTATGAAAGTCAAAGCACGGAATATTTGTTCAAAGATTGTGGGAGTAAAGTGAAATAAAATCTTGTGGACGTTAGTTTGAGAGATTCTGGTATGAAATGAAATGCCCCACTTGGTTTGTTTTATCGGACAAAAGGTCGTATTCCAAGACTAAGGATTTTTATGTTTTTAAATCTTTCGAACCGCCCCTTAACCTAATCAAATAGGCCTGAATTCGTCCACTCTATATACAAACAAAATATCGGTTATGATGCTGTTAGATGCTTTGGATTATGAATCGGTTATTATATATATAAATCTAACTGTTAGAGAGTCATGGTGACGACTTTTTTTTTTATTTGTTTTTGTCCACTCACTGTGTGTTTCTTTTCTTCTTGCAAGAATACTAGCAAGAACAATGATTGGACTTAAAATTGCTATACCAAACTCCTTGATACAAGTTGATATATATTTTTCTTAACAAACTTATATCATTATTTTTTTTCTTCCATAATCAGTAGCGAATCTAGAATAAAATATCACGTGGTTTCCAAATTAAGTGAAGCCGATAAAAAAAATCAATAACACTTGTGAGGAGTCGGGTTGGGTCGGGTTGTATACGATTTAATGAAATATAACTGAAAAAACCGATCAGCCACCACTAGTTATTATTTTTTTTAAAATTAACTGAAATATAATTGAAAAAACTGAACGATTTATTGAAAAATTAGTTGATTATTAGTACATTAATATCTTATTATTTGATAAAAACTATATCTTATATTCAACCTTATATATTTAACAGCACAAATACTCTCTAATTTATTTTTTGCCCCTTTTAAAATGGTTTTTTAAGATATTTTTTAAAAAAACAAACTCAAGGTAGGTCCTTTATTTTTTCTAAGATAGTTTCTAATTTTTATGGTATATATATTATAAATGAAATTCAAATTTTAGGTAGGTCCTAGGACCTACCTTGTTATATGTTAATTACGCCCCTGTCCATAATACACAAATTTTATATAAATATTAATCGGTCCTTTTACTTATTCATAAAATTAGCTCAATAGGGTGTCACGGTGGTATCTATTGATCTGATGGTTGTTGCAGGTTCGAGAGCTAATCACAAAGTTTAAAGGGGTGTCAAGCTTGGATCATGTGGCATTATCGCAATGAGAGTGCATTCGATAACAAGAGTAGAAGTTCTTAAGACCTGACCACTGACATCAAAATAATAGCATTCAACTAGTTAAAAACGAGAACTAAAGGTGGTTCTAGTACCGATTGGTTAAATTCGTGTATTGATACTAAAGTGTATCTTGAATGTTTTGTAACTTATAACATCTTACTAGCATTTTTATATATATTTGTCTGTTGTTAAGAAAAACTTATTCATAAAATTAAACATTAAACATAGTTAAAAGTATGTTAATCATATATTTTTTCATAAAAAATAATATCCTTATCAATGTAGTCTTTTGTTGTGATCCCAAACAACACATCTTAAGCCCTTTAGGCTAGGGGAAACACCTCGATCTATCTACTTATTCATAAAAAGTAAAAACAATGATCTTGTACGAAGTGTTGCTATCAAAAATCTACTAATTTTTTTATCTTACAAATTCATTTTTTATTTCCATCTAGATAATATAATAATCATTTAATATATTTTATTATTTTACATAAAAAAATATTTTTATGTTATTGTAATGTAAATTGACACTAAAAAGTAGCATCGTGGTGGTTTAATTTTAAATTCTGTTAGGGTGTGGCTAATTGTCTCCCTTTCACATCCCAGATAGTTAGATTTACATTTGAAATTGAAGTCAATAACCCATGTATTGTCGTTTTGAATCAGCTTTCTCTCATTTTTCCTCTTGACTTTTGGTTTTACATGTTTAAGTTATTTTTAAATTTCAGATTTTTGTGAAGGTCATTATGGCCGTATCGTAAATTTTAACATTTAAATGAGACCATTCTATTCTCACTATTAAAAAATATTTATTGTTGGTAGTTTAGAAGTAGGTTTCTAGTTAAACAATATTAAGTGTTGTTCTTTCTTGAAATCTAGTGTCATAAGCATAGTTGATTTATATATTTTTTAATTTTTTATATTTTTTGGAAACGACGAAATATTAAAAAATAATAATAATAAAAATAAAACAGAGTCACAACCCAACAGGCAGAGGGAAGGGCAAAGAAGGAAATTACAAAATACTAAAAGGAACACCAACTGGACCTTAATAAAATGTATCGTGTGTTATTTAAGGGTACAAGTGACACATAAATGCATGTCATTAAATGTAACTTCTCAAATTTTAGAGTAAAATCTTCGAATTTTAAAACCAAAAAAACATCCCATGCATCCACCAATACTAATCATTCCACGAGTTTAATAACAAAATCAAAGTAATAAAGTCATAAGTGCAACATCTCAAAAATATAAATGTCGATGTTGTGTGATCATGTCAGATTTTTCTCCTTGCTATCAGAAGTACATGAAGCATTTAAAATTTAATTTGTAAGTACAAAACATAGTGAGTTCCTAAAAATACAACATACTATACAATTAACGGACCTAGCCAACAATTATGTTTCATCCATACGGCCCCAACTGGACATCCATTCATTTGGTCCCATCCCCTTAAATATATAAACAGACCTATCCCAACAAGTATACAAACAAACAAACAAACAAGAGTCGTAAAGACAATGAGCATAAGCTGACACCCAATGTCCTACAGTATAATGAGAAGACTCACGTTAATCGAAAGTTGGATATCAATACTCTAAGACACAGAACCAGCTACACGAACCACCTATAACAATTAGAGGTCACACCTCAGTCTAGCACCTAAAACCTCCTAGTTTAACCAAAATTCAAATTGGTCAAAAGTTAATGGTCAACCCTACTGACCACAACATCTCCTCCAACCGTTTGGCCGCACCTTAGTGACTAAAAGACAAAACAGACATGTGACCTTTCGTCCACCGTGCCGTGGTCAGCTACTGTCTGCTTTACGTTTCGTCTGACAGAACAATTTTCTCATTAAGCTCTTAATATGTTAAGTCTAATTCTTATACTTTCCAAAAAGCTTTCATACGCCTTCAAGGTCCATAAAATCAAAAAATTATGGGCATGCATATCCTATTTATGTCTTATACTAACCTACGTTAAAATGGTAAAAATATAGTCATAACCCCATGCATGGCATCAAATGGGGGGGGGGGGGGGTAGACTTTAGATCCAAACCATAAACCTCTTCTGGAACACCAAGGGGCCATAAAGATCCAAGAATGCCACATTGGTGGACTGAATGATGATGGTAGATTCAGGAGCATGAGGACCTTTATTGACATTAGCATTGGGAGAAAACTCGTAGAAGGGATTTGACATGGTGAAAGCTTTAACGGAGATGACGACTTAGGGTCTTTTTGAGAAAGATCTTGACTGCTTGAATTGCTTGTAAAAATGACTGATATTGCCGAATTTATACACATTTTTAGGCAATATTTTAATACATTTGAATTAATATTTTGGTTAATTGCAAATATATGTGATACTTATTGAATTAAATTGTATTTTGCAGCCAATAAAGACACTCTTGAAGAATATGGACTAGAAATGACTAGGATTGGAGCTTTAAAGGTCAGAGAAGTGCATAAAATGTATATTTGAAGGAGAAATTGCTTGAAGATTAAGAAATTGAAGAACAAATCATCACATCGGTTTGATTTACTTTAGTCATGTCGATTTATTTTGAACTTGTGTTTTTGCTTTCAGCCATAAGTAGCTAAACTCATTTCCTTTCGCTTAGCTAGATGAAACCTTGAATCTATGGCTTAGTTTATTAATTTATGGATTTTATAAGCTGGTTTTGTGCATGTGTTTGATTATAATTACCTAACATCTTAAAGTTTGTGACTTTGTTGCTTAAATTCAAGTTAAGTGTAGCTTAGTGACCATTAAATTACATGAAATTGATTACCTAGTGATTTAGGGACCATTAAATTGCTAGTGCTAGGATCGACCACATCTTAGATAAGTAATAAAAGTAACAAAATTAGTGGTGCTGGAGAACACAATTGTGACCATAATTGTGTTTGCTTGGATAAATCTTACATAGCCCATCTATAATTAATAACTAATTTTGTGTTTGCTTGTGTATGACCATTCATGGTAGTTCATGAATTGGTGAAGATATTAGTAAATTTGGACTTAAATTACTAATTATATAATAATTGGTAACTAACTTTGATAATCCATAATTAGTAACTAACCATAGACAAGACGTGTATTCGAACTAAACGAAAGTGTTTTTAGAATATTATATAAAATTGTTAGTTAAGTGCTTATGTTTTTTTAACTTAAATAATCAGATAAAACCATTTTTAACTTTTGCTTGTTTTTAGATTAATCTGTTGGTAGCTAGGTTTGTAAATTAAATTCGTTCCCTGAGTTCGATACCCGACTGTTTGTGTTATATTATTTGCGAGTAGGTCCACCGCCTTAGTCGCAATAGTTAGTTAGATAGTTGGTAAAACTAATATGTGTAATATTACAATTATCAAAGTTTTTGATGTCGTTGCCGGGGAAAGGCTATTTTAGTTATTAGTTTAATTACTTTAGGTTAATCGATCCTTTTTGTGAGGTAAAAACTGCAAAAAGTTAATTTTCAACCAAATTTAAGTTTTATGTTTTTACTGTTCTCATGAAGTGAGATTCACCTCTCACGACGCGAGTTTAGTAGTTTTTACTTTTTATTTATCTTGTTGTAGTTCGTTATTTTTTGTATTTTCCAAATCTTGATGCTTTTGACGCTTTTCTTAAGGTTCTGGAACATGAATTAGCACGAGATGATGAGGGATATGACTTAGAAGAAGATTTAAGGGATCTGAAAAGATGGATGGATGAGATCCTTCCTAACGAACAGGAACAAGTTGAGCTAGAGATAGAAGAGGAGGAATTTCATCCAGAAAGAAATTTGGAGGAGCTTGAAAGTTTGCTAGCAGAATTCTCAGACGTAGAACAAAAACAACTAGACTTTGAAGAACAACATCATGATATGATCATTACCACGACGCGAGCTCCTGATAGTTCGGTTTGTGTTTCAATGCATTGGGTGGCAATTCCATCTTAGAAGAAGGTTCTGAAGAACGATTCTATTCTAACAAGCGACCAACCGGTCCCCACAATTTATTATTTTTTGGGACTAAATAGATGCTCACTTGTTTGGCCAAAAATAAAAACGAGAAGTCAATGGTTTGAAAAGAGTGTTTAATAAAACGGAAGAACTAATAACGAGCGGAGTGACAGTTTATTAAGTTGGGAGTCAGCTCAAGCCTTGCATAAAAAGAAGTGCTTATCAGGAGGCAGCCCGATGTTTGTAGAATTTATATCCTTTTTATTTTTAGTTATTTTTATTTTCTTAGTTATTTTAATGTGTTTTATTTTATTTTGTGAGTTTTTATTTTTATTTGGTATGTTTTAAAACTTGTAACCGAATTGTGTGATGGTTGTTTTCTACTTTCCACCAAATGTTTGTTTTGTTGGAGATTTATTAGAATATTGAGAAAGAAAAATGAGAGAATAGAGAAAGTGAGAGAAGTCGTGTGTTTTAGAGTTACGAGTCGAAGCCCATAATTTTTAATTAGTGTGGGGTGAATTTTGTGTGAGAAAAGATTAGAGAAAGAGATGGTTCTAGAAACATAAGAGTTTTGAGAAGAATCTTAATTCGTTAAAAAGGTCAATTGCACATCACTTGAATAGAAGAACTTTTGCAAATAAAATTTGCAACTTGTACCTAAAATCTGGTAGTTTATACGGCATAATAAGTTTTGCAGCGTGTACCTGAAATCTATCTAGAAGAGCTTATGCAGTCATTACACTTAGACTAATAACTCTAACCAATAATGGTTGAAGTTAAGCTCTCTTTCTTAAGCATGTAGGAATTGAGCGAAAAAGTGAGATATTTGAAAAAAAAAAAGAGAGAGAGAAATTACAAAAAAAAAAAAAAGTTGTAAGAGTTTTGGAGCTATCAAAAGTATGAAGATAAAAAGATCAAAATTCTGAAGAATCAAAAAGTTAAAGATGCCAAAAATTAAACAAAAAGGTGGTGACTTCAAAGAAATCAAAGAGCAAATGTCAAAGAAGAGATGAATTCAAAGAGCTACATTGTGGTATCAAAGTTGTAATTTTTTCTAGATTATGTATGCTTAGGTAGCTTAACAAAAAATACATTGACGTTAAGAAAGATTTTCGAGGATGGATTCGGATGGTTGTAGAAATGAGTGTCGTATAAACTAAGGTGTGAAGGTTCATAATGATTGTGAGTATTTAGGATTGGGAAGTTTCTAGGAACCTTAGACACAAACATGCACATTGATGTCTTGGTATAATGGATGAGTTCAAAATGGATTGTCTTATGTGATATTGGTAATTAAAGTTTAACTTAAAATTGATTAGTTTTGATTGGTGGCAACCAAAAGATAAATGTGAGATATTTTGATATTGCCATATTTATACACATTTTTAGGAAGTTTTTAATACATTTAAATTAATAGTATGGTTAATATTAGAGATATGTGATACTTATTGAATTAAATTGTATTTTGCAGCCAATAAAGAGACTTTTGAAGAATATCGACCAGAAATGACAATGATTGGAACTTTGAAGGAGTGAGGCTTAAAAGAAGAAAGTTCCAGCAAAAAACCAAGATCACGACGTGACAAATCAAGGTCACGACGTGAAGAGGGTATTCTAGAATATTACTACGCGGGAAGTCGAAATCCTTGTCTGATACGGATAACTATCAAGATCACGACGTGAGACCCCTATTTCACGTCGCGAGCCACGTCTTTTGCAAATCGATATAAAATCCTTTTCATTATCGATTGGAGGAGCTTTAGGAAGAAGAGAAATTCTGTGATATTCGATTTTAGAGGTCTGATAAGTGCACAAAACGTATCTTTGAAGGAGAAATTGCTTGAACATTAAGAAATTGAAGAACAAATCATCACATCCGTTTGATTTACTTTAGTCATTGATGAGAATTGTTATCGAGATTATGAAAGCAGTTAAGATTGAATCAATGAAAAGTAAGAACACAAAGAGTAAATATTAATCAGATCTTATATTGATGAAGACTGATTACAAAACTTTTAAGCAGAAAGAATTCTCGAGAGAAAAGTTCTTTTTCTACTTCTATCCTCAGTCCCTATTTATAGGACACCTGAGTGTACAAAAAATATACTAAGTCTAATACAATACGCTTCGCATAAAACTGACTTAGTAAAATAACTAAAAATGCGAAACAAAACAAAAAAACAATTCGACTTTTACAATCTCCCCCTTTGTAAAAAGTCGAAGCTATTCAGTCCATAAGCCTTTGAACAGCTGAGTGAATTGTCTTTCGCACTTCTCCATACCAGGAAATCACCTTCTTTAGCTCCTTCTTGTCTCCTTCATTATTCTTCTTGCAGTTGTTCATATGAACAATAAAGTGTGTATATTGCGAAGAAGTATATCTTTTAACCTCTGAGACCTTAAACAAAAAATTCTTGGGCTTTCCCTTCGTATCTCTTCCCGAAAACACCATGCTGAAAGGTTTCAAGCATATTTCCCCAACAACATACTTTGATAATGCTGACTGGGTCAAGGTTTCTTCCCAAGGGACGTTCACTTCCCTTCCCAAAGTAGTTGCCAATTCTTCATCAGTTAGAGCCAAATAATCGAAGTAATTCTCGATATACGTCTTGACATGTGCGAACCCAATTCTAAACACTTCAGTCTCAGATCCTTTGTGCTTATTCTCTTCCATATGTTTCAAAATGAGAGCCACTTGAATCAAATCATTGCAATTCATCACAGGGAAGTCAGCTATTGTGAAGTCATATTGCTTGTTATCAGCTCGAATAACAAAGTAACGAAAATTCTGAAGCATGTCTTCAAACATCGTATCCTTCTTGATAGTCAACACCTTTTTGATCTTCATTAAAGACCATACTTCATCTGGATTTTTCCCCAATATAGCATGAAATCTGATTTTCATGTGTATGCAGTCATCAGGATTATCAAACTTCTCGCTAATCTTGTATTGAGCTGTAATGAAGAGCATTTCATTAATCGGAAAATCCAACCGAAAATTATCTGAATTCGCAATATCATAACTTCTCTTTGGCTTCTTCTCGAATTCATACATCTCCCTTCCCACAACTTTTGACTCTATAGTTTCATAAGAGTACAGCTTCGCAGGATCTCCTTTGTTCATTGTAGGAGGATCACTTGCCCTTTGCCTCATAATGCTTTGAACTTGTCTCATTCTTTCCAACTCAGCCTCTGCTTCAACTTTCTTCTCTTCTTTCGATTTTTCGTACAAAATTCCGTTTCCTTTTCCCACACTATCAATTTGAGGTTTCGTACTCGAACTTCCTTCTTTTGCCCCAATCGATATTCCTTTGGCAATTGGTCTTGTGGTTATTGTTGTTGAGGAAATTGGCATCGTAAGTATTAGAAGAGTAGATTTGAGCTGAGTAGATATTACTTTCCCCACGGTCTTCGCATCATCCTCTTTACTTAAATTTTTCTCTCTCCTTTGCACCGCTGTGAAAGCAGGTGGGGCTCTCTTTGGTAGTAAAGAGGTGAAGTTCGCAATCGGAGCCAGTGCCTTCTGAATTGCTTGTTCCAAAGTATTTACTTTGAGAGTCAATAATTCAGGAGTAAGAATAGACGAAGATGAAGATTGCGAAATCAATGTCTTCAGCTCAGTCACCATTTGAATCAACTGATCAAACTTCACCATATCTTCTTTATGATTCGCAGCAATGATAGGAGCAGCAATAGCTTTGTTGATGTCTGAGACAACTACATCAACCCTCTTCTGAACTTCAATCTGTTGAGAATGAATATCTTGAAGCTCATTCGCAAGTTCGGTCTTTAACTCTTCAAGCTTGAAGTTTACATCCTCCCGAACCTTCTTTACATCCTGCACAAACAGAACATGGCGTTCTTTTGCTACAGATTGCAAATCTTTAACGACTCCATTGAATGAAATTCCTTGAGCTGTAATGCAAAGCTCATTGTTTTTGTCTGTCTGATCAACCTTATCCAATATTCGCTTCTCAGCAGCCTTGAGCATAACATCAACCTCCATTGTTGAGATAGATGACATTCTGCCAGAATCAGCTTGTGACTGAATAATGGCATTCAACTTATGATTCAGAATTTTGAACTGCTTTCCTGTCATCAGCATATGATCAGGTATTTCCTCCTCCTCTGAATCAAAGTGAATATCTTCAAATACTCCTCCAAAAGCTCCTCCTTCGGTTTCATTATCAGACATGGGTTGCGAAGGTTGAGGAGTTTCAGGTGATTGTGAGGGAAATAGGGTTGTAAATGGGTTTTGTAGAGGATGATCAAAAATGGATGAGGTTGTGGATAGTGTAGTAGTTGGAAATGATACAGGTGGTAAAGAAATGGGTAATGTGACTGGTAGGCTAATTGGCAAAGTGGTTTCAACGCTTGTGATAGGTGCCCCCGTATCAGATACGTTGACAACCGTATCGAAAATAGGTACCTCCTCAGAAACTGATTTGGTAGTGACTATTTCAAGTGGTTGTGAGGAAATTTGCGAAACTTGAATATTTGACACAGGTGGAACAAAAACGATTACCGGTGTAGAAACTGGTTGAGTGTTTGGAACCACCTCTTCATCGGAAGACTCATTGCGAATTATCAGCTTTCTCTTTTTCAACAATGTTTGTTGCATTTGTTTTGCAACATCTTGAGTGCGTTGCCTCTTAGATCCTGGAGAGACAGGAGCTGGAATATTGCGAATTGTCACCCCCTTACTGCTCACTTCGGTCTTGCGAATCTTTTTCAATACCCCTGATTTTGAGGGTATTGTTTCCTTCTTCGATTTGAATGAGGTTTCCCCTATCTGAACCTCTTCTTGACCCTGTTTCGAAGATTGAGCATTTTCGTCCTTCTGGATGGCCTTCCTCTTCTTTGGGGTTTTGGCAGCAACTTCTAACAAAATTCAAGTCTCCAAAGCTGGATCGAAAGTCTTCATGTAGCGTATCAACACCTTGTGAGTGGATGATACTTTGCGAAGCATCGCATTCGGAATGTGAGAAACATGAGTAAAAATATTTTCATCATCCTCCACCTCCTTAGGAAATTGATATAACGAAAATTCAGCCACCTCAGCACCCTCTGGAACTTGAATGCCCTCTTTGTCATACACCTTTTCCAGAATGAGGCTCCAATACCTTGCGCATGAGATACCTTTCTCAGAATTAGTGTTTTCCAGACTTTTTACGAACTCATTCCACAACTGAGTTCCGTAATCTACACTAATATCGTATTACAAACCCATCACCATCGCGTAGACTTCCATACGACCCCTGTCAAGTCCTACGGTTCTTCCTGCCAAACATCTGAGGAAAATTCCAAATAGAAAATTCCACAGACAAGGTAATCCCGACTTTCTGAAATCACTAATCTTCTCTAGAGCTGGCTGGTGACCCATCTCATTGAACATGAAGATTATTTGGGAATTGAGAGGTTTAAAGAAAGGAGGGTTGTTGGGAATGTTCAAGAACTCGATGAACATTTTCTTGGTGAGTTTGACCCTTTTGTTGTTCAACAAATTGAAGGTAATGACATCCGTGGCATAGTTGTAAGAAGCCGATGATGCAGCCAATGACAACCAAGTCATCGGAACTGAGAAGGAATTGAACATTGCAGTTGACAAAGGAGATCTTTTCAAGGCAACGATCAGCATCTTCAATCCTTCTGGGTATGATGAGACATTGGGATCAACCAGATAGTTGGTGCTTTGGATCTTCATGAGTGATTGTGAGAGAACTTCATCAGTGTTTGATTGAGTGCCACCCATTATTAGGGTTTGAAAGAGATGAAGTTGAAGAAGTTTGAACCTTTTTAGGATTGTGAGAGTTTTGTTCGCGTAACCGTATATAATGATCTTGATCCCCCTTTTATAGGTTACCCAAATCGATTTGAAATTAAAGCGGGATACATTTAATGTTATCTGATGTGGCACCTTGAAAATCGGATCATGACTGTAAAAGATAACTATGCTTCAAAAAGTAACTGTCACATCTCCTAGAAAACCGGACAGAATACCAACCATCTTGAGTACACAGCCTGTCAATTTTCCCGTTATAGAATTTGAACCGTTAAAACCCTTCGCATGGAGGCAAGGCTCTTTCACTTTTGGGATGTAAAGTGAAGTCATATGCCAGATTTGCGAAATCATCAGCCTGAGTTGGTATTACTCAGAACCTCAAGGATTTCGTGTGTGTATTGTTCCAAAGAAATAAGATGAGAAACAATTAAAAAAAATTTGGAATTTTGTGATGTCAAAAATTCAATTTGACACGAATGCAGTTGAACCCCAGGCAAAGGTTGCTTCGTTAATCATCAAGAGAGATGATCAACAGCTTGTGTAGTGTCCCGTGAATTACAATCGACTACTTTTTGATAAGTATCGAAGGGCTTCTCTTAAAAGATATTTTTGGGTTGGTTTCAAATTTCATTACATATCAACCTTAACATAAGGTGAGAAATTGTAAATGAAATTACTTGTATGACCAGTATAGTCAGTGACAAGTTGGCTTTTGAAAATATTTATCATGACTAGGATTTGCGAATAAAACTTACACAGAAATCATATTCATAAAAAAAAAATTGTACTGGATCTTATTGGGTAACAAACATCGTGGGTTGCAAATGTTTGATCACGACCACACATGCGAATTGAATATGATTTGGAGTTTCGAAATTTTTGGTACTGAAACAAAAGTTTCGTTAAAATCTGGAACTATGTTCCTCGTCAATTCCTCAAGGTTTATGATGTTTGGGTTTCACTTCCATCACGGACTCATGATGTCAAATCATAAACACAAAATTTTTGTATATCTAAGTCTCGATGGGTTTGATCAGAGACCTCTCGGACATACGTCTTTGTGTGTGATTTATGTGAAGAAATTTTGAGATGAAAAAGATTGGTTATAAGATCGAATGTACATCTGTTATATGTGGACCAAACAGAAAACTCTTAACTCATATGAAAAGAGTAAGGTAGCTCTTTTGACTTATGCGAATACAAGCCTTTCGGGAAAAAAAATTCATGTGATAATTTCACTTAGGCTTTCTTTTCTCACACATAGAGTCATATGAGGCTTGAGTCAACATGCTGCAGCATGCTTCTAGGGACATCCTAACTAGTTCAAATTAAAAAAAATTGATACCTTCCCATAGAAACATATAAGCATGACCTCTTCGCATTAAGCCCTAGACTAAACTAAAAACACACTAAAGAATATTTTTTTGATTTTAAATTTTTCAAAATTAAAAACATAACAAAATAAAATCGTTTTGGATTTTTGATTTTTCAAAAACCAAAATGAATAAACATAAAATCTTTTTGGATTTTTGATTTTTCAAAAATAAAACTACAAAATGAATTGTAAACCTAATCTTAGTTGTCATGAGCACAAATGCGAAGAAATGTGGATGCGAAGCCATGCGAAGCCTCTGGATGAACAGTAACATCTGAACAATTCTGACTCATAACTGCTAAATGAAACTTTCATGCTTGATATTTTAGAATTCAATTCGCATCAATCATCCCCAAACCTGCTAAAATTCTTACAAATGATTTTTCATCAAGAGGTTTAGTAAAAATATCAGCAAGTTGTTCAGTTGTTTTAACAAAATGAATTTCAATATTTCCATCTTCCACATGATCTTTGATAAAATGATATCGAAGAGCAATGTGTTTTGTCTTTGAATGTTGTACTGGATTATGACAAATGCGAATTGCACTTTGCGAATCACAATACAAGGGAATCTTTTTCATGTTTATTGCATAGTCACGAAGTTGACTCTGAATCCAAATAATTTGCAAAGTGCAAGCAGCAGCAGCAATGTATTCAGCCTCAGCAGTTGATATAGCCACACAAGTTTGCTTCTTTGATTGCCAACTTACCAACATCCCATCCAATAGTTGACATCCACCACTCGTACTTTTCCTATCCAAAGTACATCCTCCTAGATCAGAATCTGAAAAAGCTTGAATGAAAAATCCCGTTTTCGAAAGATACCAAAGTCCTAACGAAACTATTCCCTTAAGATAGCGAAAAATATTTTTCACTGCAGTCAAGTGAGGTTCTCTGGGATTAGCTTGATATCTAGCACAATTACATACCGAAAACATAATATCAGGTCTACTTGCAGTTAAGTACAATAAAGACCCTATCATGCTTCGATAAAGTGTTAAGTCAACAGCAGGAGCATCTAACGAAGGAGTTAATCTTGTTCCCACTGCCATTGGTACTCTCAATTTCGTGCTGTTAGTCATTCCAAAATTTTCAAGCAAGTTCTTCGTGTATTTTCCTTGATTGATTAAAATTCCATCCCTGTTCTTTCTTATGTTCAATCCAAGAAAATTATTAATTTTTCCCATCATACTCATTTCAAATTGACTCTTCATTAGATTTTCAAATTCAATTGACAATGTTGGGTCAGTTGAGCCAAAAATAACATCATCAACATAAATTTGAACAAGCATTAGATGATTCCCAACTTTCTTGCAAAATAATGTGGGGTCTACTGATCCTTGTTTAAATTTAGATTGTTTCAAGAAGTTTGTAATTGTTGCGTACCAGGCTCTTGGTGCTTGTTTTAATCCATACACTGCCTTGTCTAGTATGTAAACATGATCAAGATGTTCATCATTTATAAATCCTGGTGGTTGTTCAACATAGACTGTTTCTTCAAGTTCTCCATTTAAAAATGCACACTTAACATCCATTTGAAAAACATCAAAGTCTTTGTGAGCTGCATAAGCTAAAAATATGCGAACTGCTTCGAGTCTTGCAACAGAAGCAAATGTTTCTTCATAGTCAATTCCTTCTTGTTGCGAATAACCTTTAACAACTAGTCTAGCTTTATTTCGAATAATATTGCCATCTTTGTCGGTTTTATTTTTAAAAATCCATTTTAATCCGACAATTGAAACATCAGAAGGTTTAGGAATTAATCTCCAAACCTTGTTTCGTTCAAATTCAGCCAGTTCAGATTGCATAGCAACAACCCAATTTGAGTGTTCCATAGCATCCTTTACTGTCTTTGGCTCTATTTTCGAAATAAAGACATTAAACATACACAGTTCTTGGTTCGCATTCAGTACCTCATTTTTCGCACGAATTTGAGCTCTTGTCAACACACCATCTTGTGGATTTCCAATTACCTGTTCTTTTGGATGATTTCTTGTCCATTTCTCAAGTGGTGGATAATCAGGATTAAATTCCAATGGTGCATCATCATATATATCTTCATTTTCAGATCCTGCAACAGAAAAATTATCATTTAGTTCATGATACTCATCATTTTCATCAAGATTAATTGTCTCTGTTTCATCATGCTCCCCCTCAACATGATGTTCATCTTGATGCTCCCCCTCAAAATGATGATCCTGTTGAATTTGCGAATGCTCCCCCTCAACACAATGATTCAAATTTTCATTCTCCCCCTCGAAAGTTTGCGTTCTGAGTTCATTGTTAATCGTATGCTCCCCTCCATATGAACTGCATGCACACTTTCGCATGATTCTGAACTTGTAGTGATTGTTGAATCATCAGTATGTTTTGAGGATTCTGATGATTGATTATCAGGAGCATTGTTTTCCGCATCAATTGCCCTATCAGGAATTCCAAAAATTAAGACATAATCAAAATCATTTATTTCAGAATTATCAATTTGTGTATCTGAATCAACAAGAATTGATTTATTTTCAAATTTACTATCCGTTTGTTTAAGATAGTAATCATCAAAAGTTAAATTGAAAGTTTCTTCAACTTTTCGTGTTCGCTTGTTTAGCACCCTGTATGCTACTGAATTTTGTGAATATCCTAAGAATATGCCTTCGTCAGCTTTAGCTTGGAACTTTGTCAAATTATCTTTGAGATTCATTATGAAGCACCTACAACCAAAAACATGGAAAAATTTGACATTAGGTTTTCGATTGTTGATGATTTCATATGGAGTGATATTGAATCTGCGATGAATAAATGATCGATTCTGAGTAAAGCATGCAGTTGAAACTGCTTCAGCCCAAAGATATGGAGGTAGATTCGCATATGTTAACATGGTTCTTGCTGCTTCGCATAAAGATCGATTTCTTTTTTGAACAACACCATTTTGTTGTGGAGTATATGGTGAGGAGAAATTATGCGAAATTCCTTTGCCTATGAGAAATGAATTAAGAGTTTGGTTTTTGAACTCAGAACCATTATCACTTTTAATTTTTCGAACATTCTTTTTAAGTCTAATCTCAATCAATTTGATAAAATCAATCATCGTCTGAGCAACTTCAGATTTTAACCTGAGAAAAAATACCCATGTGAATCTAGAAAAATCATCAACAATAACTAAAATGTACCGCTTTTTATTGATGGTAGCAACAGTCGACGGTCCACATAAGTCAATGTGAAGAAGTTCCAACGGTTCTACGATTTTTGAATCTATCACAATTAGATGAGCTTTTCTATGTTGTTTTCCGTGTTCGCAAGCTGCACACAGAGAATCATTGTCAAATTTTAGTACAGGTAAATCTCGAACTAAATCTTCAGTGACAAGTTTGTTAATATTGCGAAAGTTCAAGTGTGACAATCTTCTATGCCAAAGCCAGCTGACATCATTAGATGCCTTTGATAGTAAACACACAACAGGTTTTCCCACGATTGGTTTGATGTCCAATGTAAACATATCACCATATCTTTTGGATTTGAGAAGTACTTCATTTGTCTTCGCATTTGAAATGATACTTCCTTCTTCATTAAATACAACCTGGTTTCCAGTACCCACAACAAGTTGTGACACACTAATCAAGTTATGTTGAAGTCCTTCAACATAAGCAACCCTGTTAACAGTGAATTGTCCATTTGTGACTTTCCCATAGCCTTTCACTTGACACTTGTGATTATTCCCAAATTTGACTACTCCTGCATTTTCCAAGCTTCGATAATCTCGCAAGTTTTCCTTCCTTCCAGTCATGTGACGAGAGCAACCACTATCAATATACCATTTCGCATCATATTGCTCGTCACATATCACCTGCATTTATTGGAAAAATTTATGAACCCAAGACTTATTAGGTCCTCTATTAGTATTTTTGAACAAATGCTTTGAATTTAAAAACCATGTTTTCACTTTGTCTGTGACACTATCAATTATATCAACATCATCAGATCGAGATATTGAAATATATTTGTTCAACAGTTTTGGATTTTCATTGAGTTTCATCTCATTTTTCACAACATTCGCAACTTTGATAACTGGTTTCCATTTTTGTATTGGAACTTGCGAATTATAAGATGATGAACTACCGGTGGAAGAGTTATTTGCGAACTTATCAAATGCATTTTTTATTTGTTGCTCTGAAAACTTTCCACTTTGATATTGTCTTCCTTTCCCTTCAAGCCAACAATTGATCATACCTACCTCAGATTTTCCTTTTGTATATGAAACTTTGGTCGGTTTTGAGACTGATGGATTTGGAAAATTTGGTTGTTTAGGAGAAAACTTCATTTTTGTTTGTGTTGTAACATTCAAAGATGATGAATCATTCGTTAATTTGCCAACTTTTTGAAACTTTTGATTTTTCACAAATTTTTGTGAATTCTCAAATTTTCGATTGTTGTCATATTTGCGAACAAGTTTATCATTATTTTTCATTGGAATCTTGTCAACAGAATATATTGGTTTATGAAAACTTGTATCATTTTGTTGATTTATGCTTTGAAATTTTGACAATTTTGACTTTGAAATTTGTTCTTTTTCAACTTTTGATTTATCATTGGACATAACTTGCCAAAAAATTGCTTTTCTTGCTTTTCTTTTTTACACATTATTTTCTGTTGAATAATTTTCAACCATTAATTTAAATTCATGAGAATTTAATTTCACTTCAACCTTTGGTTTTTCAACTTTTTCAAAAACTTTGTTTGCTTTTTCACCTTTAACTACCCATTTTAGTGATGACTTTTGTTTTTGAAACACATAAGGATTTTGAGTTAAATTGTTTTCTTCTGTGTTTTGATTTGCGAAAAAACCTTCAGTAGTTGACCTTTGATTATCTTTTTCAATCATTTTGTTGAATTCAGGATGAATTTTCTCAGCATTCCCAGTAGTGACAAAAACTTGATTTGGAAAAATGGTTTTATCAGTGCATACAAAATTTGGATATACCACAGTGTTGGTTTCCAAATCACGTGCACCTTTGTCATTTAAAATTTTGTCAAATTCTTTTGTATTTTCAAACACTTGATCAACCACAACTCGTGGAGGTATTTCATGTGAATCCTTCACATCTTCTTTGTTTTCATCAGTTTTCCAGCTTTCAACTTCCACATTATCAAAATTACAATGTTGCGAAGTAGAGGGTTTTTCAATGTCATCTTTGACCAGCGAATCAACTATAATTTCCTTACCTTTGATCTTAGATGTGATATTAATGATTGACAATTGAGAACAATCAACCTATTCTTCCTCTTCTATCTCACTGATTTCACTCACATTATCTGAATTGTCATCAATATCAGCATAATTGAATTGAGAATCAAGATTTGAGGTTTCAGCTTTCTTTAAAATTTTCACTTGTTCATTCTTTATCAAACTTTCATTGACAATACTAACCAACTCATCAGCATTCAAAAATTCATCAATTTTGACAATACCATATGCAAATCTATCATCAGGTATTTTGTCAAATTGAGCAATTGTGTTTTCGCAATCATAAGACACAACATCAACTTTTTCACGATCATATTCAAGAAAAGGTAAAATTTTCCTATGTTGTTCTTTGCTAATTTCAGAAGAATGATGTAAAGCAGTTAATTTTGCATACAAACGCTTAGCAGAATTACAGTATATATTTCTTTGTGCTAGCAACAACCTAACTTCATTTCCAAGATTGTCCCTATCACAATTTACATTTTTTATTTGCAGTTCAAGTTTGTCTACTCTGCTACGTTTTATTTCTAACTCTCTTCGTGTCTCAACTAGTTGCATATTTAAATTTTGAGCTTCAGTACTAGCAGACACAATAACAGAATCAAAATAAGCAACAGTATCATCAAACGAAGTAATTTCAGTATCATAAGCAGATAAAGTAATATTGAAAGATTCAAGAATAGCACGTACCTTGGTGGTCATTGGTGATTTGTCTGTGGATTTGGATACACAACACCTTCCTAAAACAGTCTCTTCGCAATCTTCTTCAAAACTTGCGAACATTGCTCCATGAGTGGGATGCCTC
This sequence comes from Lactuca sativa, assembly GCF_002870075.4. Classification (NCBI taxonomy): domain Eukaryota; kingdom Viridiplantae; phylum Streptophyta; class Magnoliopsida; order Asterales; family Asteraceae; genus Lactuca; species Lactuca sativa. Next base: position 8,943,938 of record NC_056625.2, read on the forward strand.
ATTTCTTCGCCATCACATCCTGAAGACCATATCTGATATGTTCCACTTTCTTCCTCATCAGACTCACCCTTCGCAACAAGTGACATTCCTTTTGTCTTCGCACGCAACTCTTCAATCTTTTCTGAATAGTAAGCTTCATCTTTCACTTTGTTCTTTTTCTCCTCTTTCTTTCGCAACATGCAATCAGCTGCGAAGTGATTCGCACCATTGCAGTAGTGGCAGTAAATTCCAGAATCACCTTTCAATTTCTTCGCATCTTTAGCATCTTTTTGCTTTTCATCAACTTTTTCCATTTTCTTCCTATCCTCTCCTCCAGCATTTGCGACTCCATTCTTCGCATCATTTGCCTTTCCTTTTGGATTAAAAGGCTTTTTGAAGAACTTCTTAACTCTGTTGTTAGAGTAGAATGCCACAGCTTCATCATCTGAGTTCATTAAGAAGCCTTTATTGTCTGAACCATCTGCTTCATTAAATTCGACTTCTGATACCTTTGAAACAAGAGCCAAAGGTCCTCCTATACTTTGTTTTGATTCTTCATACATTTCTAAAACTTCACTTTCATGTGTTTTCAGCTGATTGTAGAGATCATTCAAGTGAGTTGTATCAAAACTTTGTTGATTCTTAATCATCATACTCACACTTCGCCATTCCTTGCGAAGAGCCATGATGAAAGTTAAATTGAACTCCATGAGAGACCTAGTGATTCCATACCTATTGCAGCAAAACACAAGCTCATTCAGATGATCATAGTAGTTTTCAAGAGTTTAAGCATCCTTTTGTCTGAATTCCTTCAGTTCAACTAAACATTGCTTCACAGAGTTGATCTTCGTCTTTTCGCTACCTTGATACTTCTCTTTTTAGAGTGTTCCAGATCTCCTTGGATGTTTTACAACTACGGATGTAATTGTAAACCACAGGAGGTAGAGCACCTCTTAGTTCCCTCATGCACCTCTTTTCATTATTCTTCAAACGTTTTTGTTGTTCAGCAACTTCAGCAGATGTAGTAGATGGTCCAATTGGTTGAACATTAGCAGGAGCTTGCACTGTTCCATCGATACAATTCCAAAGTTCTTCATCAATTCCATTTAAGTAATCCTCCATTCTATCAGCCCACTGATCATAGTATTCAGGAATTAACATCAGATTTTGGTTGAGGAACCAAACAAGTGAGAGAAGGAAGTCATAGTATTCATGTTGAAGTTCGCCATTGATGAACACAGAAATTTTTAGAAAGCTAGAAAAACTTGATGAATTTGAGAATTGATCAACTGAATTGATCACAAATCGCTAATCGATCACTCGACTAAACAATTCAAAGACAGAATCAATTCAAATCTGAAGATCAAATGTGATTTTCAAAATCAAATTGCGCGGAAAATTTTGAGTAAAGTTGCTACTCAAAAAGCAAATGATTCTAACAAGAAAATCAGATCGATGTAGTTTGAATCCTGCTCTGATACCAATTGATGAGAATTGTTATCGAGATTATGAAAGCAGTTAAGATTGAATCAATGAAAAGTAAGAACACAAAGAGTAAATATTAATCAGATCTTATATTGATGAAGACTGATTACAAAACTTTTAAGCAGAAATAATTCTCGAGAGAAAAGTTCTTTTTCTACTTCTATCCTCAGTCCCTATTAATAGGACACCTGAGTGTACAAAAAATACACTAAGTCTAATACAATACGCTTCGCATAAAACTGACTTAGTAAAATAACTAAAAATGCGAAACAAAACAAACAAACAATTCGACTTTTACAATTCAACCTCTACATTCATGTCGATTTATTTTGAACTTGTGTCTTTTGCTTTCAGTTATGAGTAGCTAAACTCATTTACTTTCGCTTAGCTAGATGAAACCTTGAATCTATGGCTTAGTTTATTAATTTATGGATTTTATAAGTTGATTTTTTGCATGTTTTTTATTATCATTACCTAGCATCTTAAAGTTTGTGAGTTTGTTGCTTAAATTCAAGTTAAGTGTAGCTTAGTGACCATTAAATTACATGAACCTGATTACCTAGTGATTTAGTGACCATTAAATTGCTAGAGTGTCCCCCGATTCATATCATTGAAAAAGAGATAGAGTGCACGCCACGTCATCACGCCTTGACCTTGCCCTTAGGCTCCGAAGCACCTGAAACAAATTCACAAATGGTAAGCTGAAAACCTTACTGAGTTCCCTAGAGCATACCACACACAATCAAATACTCATAACTAGTTATCAATTAAGCTACAAACACATCATATAAGTTATGCATTCATAAAACCTGATGGGATGCCTTGGGCTACCCCACATGGTCTTACATCCAATGTCATAGGCTACCCTACATGGTCTTTACCTAGGGATGCCATGGGCTACACCACATGATCTTACACCCAATGCCTCAGGCTCCCCCCGAGGTCATCCATGCAGAATACACAATCACATAGCATATCAACACACATAATGACTAACAAATATACCTTAATCACATAATGGGTCGGCCTTGGTGCCTTAGACCCATAGGTATGGTGAGAAGACTCACCTCTGTCTGCTGAAATACAAACGTTGCTCTCCTAACAGTCAAAAACCTCCCGTGCTGAATAATAATAATAAATTAATGTCAGGACCTTACTTAGTCAAAAGAAGCCCAAACTCCAACCCTTCATGAGGTCCAATTATCTCTTCCTTGCTAATGGGCCCAAAGTCTAAGTTCAATATCATTAATGGGTCTCTTGGCCCATTAAAGCCTAATCGATATATACCCAAGGCCCAACAGATGAAATGGCCCACAATTTACAGAATACAATTCAAGTCCAATAACCAAGTGAGGCTCAATAGCCCAAAAGGCCAACACAGGTCCAAGCTCGTCTGCGATACGTACGCTCAGTGTAGCACCCTAGTACTGGGGCTCGGGGACTTACGTACGGCGTACGCAGATCTACACCCGATGTACTAACAGATTAAGCACTTTTTCCATTAAGTACTTAATGCTCGATTCTTTCACGTCCAAAAGTCAGATCTAGGCCTATTAAGACGACCCAAGGCATAAAGTTGGCAAATTTATGCCTTTTCATGTCTCAAATGGTCCCAACACCCTCATAAAGACCATTTTGAAGCTCTTAACCCATGCATGAGGTCAAAACTCTCACCAAGACTCCATTTTTATGTGGGAAAAGGACTAAGGGGCCTCAGATCTGTTATCTCCTTCCTCTTGAGTTGCTTAACTCACAAGAAAAGGATCCAAGATCAACTAAAAGGACAAGACTAGAAACCCTAGCTAGATCTAGTCATTAAAATGAAAAGGTGTAACCTTTATACCTCCAGAAGCTCCTCAAGGTCAACAGTAATCAGATTCTTGAGGCCAAGTGACACTCCAAGCTTCCTTGGTAACTTCCTCATCTTGGATGAACACTAAAAGAACCACCAATGCACTCTTAAAGCTCAAGCTACACTCACAAATGATATTAGAGTTTTTAGGGATGTTTGAAGGTGAAGGAGGTTGTTAAAGGTGAGGTACAAATGAGTTAAGGATGTTTATATAGGCCTCAAGTCCGATTTTTAGGGTTTGAACATGCTGGCACGTACGCCCAGCATACGTGATGCTCCTTTGCGTTCCTCTTCACAAGTACCTTAAGCCTTAATTAAAAATCTGAGTCCACTAAAATGTCTTAACTCATAAATTCGATTACTTGGTGGCTTCTAACCCACAAATCGACCCAAACTTGGAATGTAGCAACTAAATTCCATGTAAATGACTAGAACTCATGCATGGTCACAAAAGGACCTTAAAGATCGAAACATTATTGCTAATGGGACTCATATAGCACTAAGGATGGCAACCCTAAGCCTAGATATGAAGTTCATCAATAAAAATCCATTCTTGGGGACCTAAAAAGGTCCAAAATTCCATTAATAACATAGATCTAAGCATTCATGAGGCACGTTGGAGTCTTTTTACCTCAAATGAGTGCCAAATGGTGATGTTATCTCGGATCCTTGAGCTCAAGCTACTCAAGTTCTTCCTCTTCAACTTGTTCTTTCCCCTTTCAAGCTTCTAAACACCACAATGAACTTCATAAAGCCAAAAGCACACAAAAATGAAGGATGAGAGGCTATCTAGGGTTTCTAAGGTTGAGAGGCTGGTAAGGAGGCTAGGGTTTTAGTCATAATATTGTATTTATATGGCTTAAACACTAAAACTTAGGATTTTTAGTTTGCTTGCATACGCACCTCCGCCCCTGCATCTAGTGCTGCACTCCGCCCCACGTACGTAAAACTTACGCCCAACGTACGTCTTTGGGTAGCCCAATCCTTTCGGCCTACTTGATAAAGTCCAATGAATAATCCATTACTTATTTCATAGCCCAAAAATATAAATTACAATATTTGAATACAAATATTACCTCAAGTGACGGATGTTACACCTTAGAAAGAATTCAAAAGGAAGCGATCGATGATTCGAGCATTCACTGGTTGGAGCCCTTGGTATCTTTCGAACTGAGCAATACCGCTGACTCTTAGCTTGACTCCCCACTCACTCCGAAAGCTTTCCTATTCTGATGCTTCACTCATATTGAGAAAGCTCCACTTTCAGACTACAATGTTAACAAGATGTTTTTCTCTTTTTATATCAAGCATGGACAACCTCTATTCAAGACATGGAGCCTAAAGAAGATTATTGTTGTGATAGTTTATGATCCTTTTCCAACTAAACACTTCACAAACATCAAATTTAAGCGATTCCGAGGAGCAAGTCACAATGAAGATGACTTCACATTTGCTGATTTACCATGCATGAATCTGAATGATTGCATTTCCTTGTTTCTGATTTTCTTGAAAGATGAACAAAAGTATGAGCCAATCGTTGCTCATCTGAAAAGAATTCTAATTTGATACATTCATGAAGTTGCAAAAATGGATGCGGAAATAGCTTCCGTGTTAAAGAAAAGGCAAGTTGTGAAACCTGAAGAAGAACCGAAGGACTTCCAAAAGATGAAGCATGGTAAGATTAAGAAAGAAAATTGGAGCATGGTGTATCAAAGAAAAGATGGTGAAAAAGTGGTATTTTGTGATCAGAAATACCCTTTTTATTAGAAAAACATTTATACTCCACTGCTGCAATGAACAACATCATGGTATTAACTGTAGTGTGCAAAGCAATTAATGATGCGGATTTGAAATTCTTCAATGACATGATCAAGTGGTATCTTGTGATCAGAAATACCCTTCTGAATTTGATGACCAAGTTGTTCAAGGTTTAGAAGAAACAACAATGAAGAATCTTGTTTCTTTATTTGACAGAAATGAGGAGATTTTTGGGTTATAAAAGTGTTGTGTCAAAATGTATGGTATTTGAATAGTCTTATTTTAATGGGTTGGGTCTATCCATCCGTGTTTATTCTTTGCTAGGGTTAGACTATTTAATGTGCATGCATGTATCCTTCTAGGGTTAACGATGTATTGCCCTACCAAGATCTTACAGAGTAGTTCATGTTGAACTCTTCTAGAGCTTTGTTAATCTAAGCATTCGACACTATTTTGATATTTGTTCTTGCTTTTATTTCTCGTTATTGTCAATAGAATCAAATGATCTTGTTTATTGTTTCTACATACACGTCTCAACAAAATGGGAAGGCAAATCATACCATTCATAGTGTTAACAATATTCTTTGTACCTCCCTTATTTAAGCCTCTCTCCCTCCTTACTTCTAGGTTGAAGCTCTTCAATTGATAGTTCACACCTTCAATCTCCTTCCCATCATTACTCTCATGTATCGTACTCCTTTTAAAATTCTTTTTGGTTTCTTGTGCACCTACTCATATTTATGTGATTTTTGGTGTATTTGATATCCTAACATTGTCTCCACTTCGCTCACAAACTTGTTCCTCGTTCGACTTTGTGTCTACCTTGGTTCTTCCCCTGATCATCATAGATATTGATGCCTTGATCTCATCACTTAAAATTCATCATCTCTTTCCATGTTATATTTGATGAAACTCACTATCCCTATACTGACTTTCATTCTACCACCTGCTCTGCCTATGAGTCCTTTATTCCTGATGATCTACCGAGACTCCTATCATAACACCTAATGATCCTATTGATTCTGCTTAGCCATTAGACTCTGTTGATGACACCTCTTCCCCATCCCCATCTACCTCATGTCCTTCTAACTACCCAGCCATTTCGGGATCTTTTGATCCTTTTTTGGATCCATCTTATTCTCCTCCCAACCCTCCGACGGTGCATCCCATGGTTACTCGATCTTATACAAGCTCCTTCTGGCCTAAACATATCTTCAACTTATCAGTAACCTCTGATAGGTCTCTTATTCATTGCTATACTACTCAAACCATCTCTAACCCAAATTGGCATGTTGCAATGGACTCTAAGATGTCTGCTCTTCTCTCAAACAACACTTACGAGCTTGTTGCTAAACCAGATACAGTAACCATTATTGGATGTCGCTGGCTCTACTGACACAAGTTTGATAGTTGTGTTAATCTCGATAGGTATAAAAGCCATCTAGTTGCTCAAGGTTTCACACAACAGCCAGGTCTTGATTTTGATGACACATTCAACCCTGTTGTGAAAAGTTGTGCCATTTGTACCATTCTTAGTATCTCTGTCTCCAGAAACTGACTTATTCATCAACTTGATGTCAAAATATCTTCCTTCATAGCGATCTAGTTTAAACCTTATATATGCATCAACCTTCGGGATATGTCAACCCTAATTTTCCCAATCATTGTTTTCACCGTTGCAAAACATTATACGGTCTTAAGCAGGCCCCTAGAGCCTGGTACCAACGATTTGTTCACTATATTTCATGTTTTGGTTGTTGCACTAGTAAATCAGACAGTTCTCTCTTTACATTCCATCGCCGATATGACACCGTCCACCATCTCCTCTATGTGGATGATATTATTCTTACTGCTTCGTCTACTACTGCCATTTCCAGAGTCATCTTTATTCTTTCTTATATGTTTCCTATTTCTAACTTTTGATCCTTATCCTTCTTATTTGGTATTGCTGCTTCTCGCGATGTTTCTGGTCTCTTTCTTGCTCAATCTGCGTTCACTCAAGAAATTCTTTCCCGTATTGACATGGTCACATGTAAATCCAAGTCTTGTTGGTGCCTTCCAATATCTAACTTTCACTCATCCTGATATTGTATATGCAATCTAGCAGATCTGTCTATCTATGCATGATACTCGTGTTCCTCACATCCTTGCGCTTAAGGGCATTCTTCGCTACCTTAAAGGAACACTGACATACAATCTCTCCATTCGACCGTGCTTTGTTGACCCTCTGGTTTCTTACTTTGATATTGATTGGGCTCGCTATCCTATTACACGCCAGTCCACGTCTGGGTTTTGCATTTATCTTGGTGATAATCTTGTCTCATGGTCTTCCAAACGATAACATGTTGTCTATCGTTCTAGTGTCGAAGCCGAGTATCAGAGTTAGTTAATGTGGTTGCTGAAACTGCTTGGTTTTAGAATCTTTTCCTTGAGTTATTATGCCTGCTATCTCATTGACTTTTGTCTTTTGTGACAATGTTAGTATCTTTCATATAGCCCTGTTCAGCACCAAGAACCAAGCATGTTCAAATTGATTTACATTTTGTTAAGAAGCATGTTACGATTGGACATGTGTGTGTTCTTCATGTTCCATCTCTTTATGTGTGTATATATATATATATATATATATATATATATATATATATATATTGTTGGGTCGTGTTTTGTAATATGTTTCGTCTATTGGGCTCGTTAGTTAGTCCAGTTTTGTATCTCCGGTATGGGCCTGTCCATCCGTGAGTAATATAGGGTTTATTATAAATATAGGTTCTTGTATGCATCTTAGGTTAGCGATAGTAACGATAGAAGAGATTGTTCAGAGCATTATTTAGAAGTTTATTATCGTTCTTGTAACCCTAAATCCTCTACAGTGGAAGTTCTTAATCGAGCTCTGCTGAGGATTATTTGATTTAATCATTCGACACATTGTGATTCAATCTTGTCTTGTTTATTATTTTGTGTTCTTCGCAATACCTGTTACAAAGATCTAATCGATCTTCAAGTTAGTTAATAACTTATCAATTGGTATCAAAGCAGGAGGCTGTGTAATTCATACACATCTTTTCTGTGAAAAAGGTTGCGATTAGGGTTATTCCGCATTAATCAATATTTATTGAGCCGTCATCCCATAATTGACGTAACTCAGCATTTATTTGTTTTGCCCTAATTTAATACATTATAAGTTTGATCTTTTAAACAGGTTATTCGATCAAGCATGGACGAGTCACAATCAAATCCCATTAACATCTCGAACAGCATTGGATCAACGATGAAGATTCCCATCCTTTACACCCAGGATTATGAAGTTTGGGCACATCACTTTGAAGATTATGTTATTGGATCTGAGGACAACGGATATCTCATCTGGGAAGCCATCGTGTCTGGACCTTTCGCTCATTCAGCAACTTCAAGGATCATTAAAACTCAGAAAGAGTATAATGATCTATTGAAAGACGTTAAAGATATTGCCCAAGACGAAAAAGATAAGTTTCAGTGCAATATTAAAGCATTGAGACTAATCAGATTTGCTCTTCAATCTGATACGTTCAGGATGGTGAGTTCGTGCAGCACTGCTAAAGAAATATGGGATAGGCTGCGAGAGTTATATTCCACAGACGAAGATCTGGAGCATTCCATTCAAACCTTACTCTTGTCTGAGTTTGGTGAATTCAAGCAGGGTCCTGAAGAAACTGTAACTCAAACGTTCGATCGCTTCAATCATCTTCTTAGCAAGATGATTAAACATGACATTGAAAGGAAGTTGATTGAACAAAATGTTACGTTTTTAAACGGCCTTAGATCTGAGTGGAGAGCTGTTGTGTCCACTGTCAAAGCACATGAGCAATTCAAATCTTACTCATTGGCAAAGCTGGTAGGGATTTTGAAATCCCAAGAAAAGATTGTCTTGCAGGAGAAAAATGTGGTTTCTAGCTTGGGATCATTGGCTCTTCTGTCTAAAAGCAAAGGGGTAATGGAAGATGAAGACCTCAACTTGGAGGACTATGACCTTACCTCTGAAGACTATGCTATGATGGTGTCAAACCCCAAGAGGTTCATCAAGAAAAGATTTCCTACCAACAAGAATCGAAATTGGCAGGGAAGTTATAGTTCTGAAAAGGTCAGGGATGAACCGAAGGCAGAAGAATCAAAGAAGGAACCGAAAGCTGAAGGAGATTCGGGTGTGAGCTGCTATTATTGTGGAGGAAAGAACCACTATGCAAAAGATTGTGTCCTCAAGAAAATGGCAGAAAAGGATGAGGAGAAAGATGAAGAAACAGTGTTGTTGAAAAAGCTGGAAGAGATCAAGAGAAAGAAATCTACTGCTAACCCTTCTATGAATGCTTTAATTGTGTAGGGTTCGGTAGTGGATGATGAGTTCGGTTGCATGGAGGTCTGGTCAACCGATTTTGAGGATGAAGAAGTCAGGAAGCCATCTCATGGAAAGGCTTATGTGGCGAAAGATGAAGGGAACGGTGGAAAGTGTTTGATGGTGTCAGATGTATCTCAGATGAGGGGATACAACACAGATGGTGGGAATGAAGACACAAAGGAGCGAGAGGACTTGTGCTTCATAGCAAAACCTCTCAGCATGCAGTTTAACGAACTTGATGAATTAATCAAGAAGGTACAATCCATTTTTATTGCATTCAAAGTCCCACAAAGCTCATATGAAAAAGAATTAAAAAATGTTAATTTAAGAATCTCTCATCTAGACAGCAGTTTAACTCAAACACGGGTCACCAGTTCTAACCTTACTGACCAAATAAGCAGGGTGTCTTCAAAGAGTGAGGAACGGAGGATGTGGATCGAACTGAAGGAGTCGGAGTTATTTAAAACCAAGAACGAAAACATTTATTTAAAAAGAGACAATTTGAAACTTTTAAAACAGCGAAATGTCTTTTGTTTGATTGTTAAGCGTCTTTACAATAATATCACTCAACTTCATTTAAACTGTGAAATAGGGCAGAAAATTCATCGCATGATTTTGCCCTTCCTTGAGTTTAAGGAGGATGAAATCGATGCTGAAGCATATAATTGTGAAAGTGTAGTTTCGTCTGAGGATGTTAATCCGACATATATGTATGGTCTGGACAAAATCGAATCTTTCATTAAGTCCAAAGACCATAAGGACATACTGAAAAATCTTTTGGATGAAAATGACAAACTAAAATTAAGGACCGAAACCATACAAAAGTTTGACTCATTGAGTGCCAACTTGAGCTCAGAAAATAAAATTGATGTTGAAAATGCATCTGAGCTTAATGAGGACGATGATATGAGTGAAATTTCTGTAGAGGATGAAGTTGACTGTTCTGAGTTTGTCAAGAGCGAACCCGAAAACCACAAAAATCTTATTTCAGAAAATTATGTGGAGTTTGCTCGCTTGTCCCAACAAAAGTCCCCGATCCTTGAGGAAAAACCTGTCGTGTACCAAAAGGTTAGAACGACTCCAAATCAGGTATATAAGGTCACTGGTGTTACCGAACATCAGACAGCCGCACTCACAGCCATTGTAAACGAAGATAATGTTGATGGTTGTGATGAGTTCTTTTGGTCAGCTCCTATCGACAATGCTGACGAAACAGTTGGTCTGTCAGAAAGGACGTCATGGAAAACCAAAGGCAGATATGTGCCAGAGCCTTTGAACAAGCCTGCTAGCTTCGATGTGCCAAGTACTAGTGGTACAAAAGATGTTCCTGAAGAAAAAGGAGTTCCTGCAAAAGAAGTCACTCCTTCAAGCGAAACATCATCAGTTCAAAGTGAACCAGCTGACAGAAAGCAAAAACAAAAAGCGAAAACAGTTTTGGCAATCTCAAAACGCCCATTTCTCCTATCATGACAGAAATTTAAAGTCAGAGAAAAGTACTGTTAGATCACAAGAGAATAATAACAACCGAAGGGAGAGGTTCGGTTCTGAAGGTCATAACATCCGAAAGGATACGTTCGGTTCTAAAAATTATGACAACCGAAAGCAGAGGTTCGGTTCCGAGAGCAAAAGAGACCAAAGTTCTAAGTTCGGTCCCACTAATGATAAAAAACAAAATGGTCACTTAGAACCTCAAGCCGAGAAATCCTCTCAGTCTAAATTCTCTTGTTCTTCTTCTACTAATTCTTCTAATTCCTCTCAACCACATTCTAAATTCAATTCTGTTCGCACTCAAAAACCTAAATCATCAACAGATCTGAAAGGAAAATCAAAGGTTTCATCAGTTAAAACAAATCAAAATCATCCCAAAGTCCAAATACCTAAACCAGAATCCAAACCAAAAGTAACAGATCCCAATAAAATCAAGGTTTTCACCATCAAAAAGAAAGATGAGACAACGTTAATAAAAAGAACATATCTTGTTGACATATCTCTTACTATTCATGTTCCTGTGAAAGGCTCACGTGGACCCAAGAAACTTTGGGTTCCTAAATCTGCTTAATTTTTGTAGGTTATCAGTGACGAGCAATTTGACGAAGAATGGTATATTGACAGTGGCTGCTCGCATCACATGACAGGAAGGAAGGAAGAGCTGAGGGAATTTCGGTCTCTTTCAAACGGTGGAAATGTCAAGTTCGGGAACAATTCATTCGGGACAATAAAAGGCTATGGAATGATAACAAATGGTGATTTTACGATTAGGAAGGTCGCATACGTTGAGGGACTACAGCACAACCTCATCAGTGTATCTCAGCTTGTTGGAGGTACCGGTCTCAAGGTCTCATTCGATGATGAGGGTTCGGAAATAATTGAGAAGAAAACAAAAAGAGTTATTCTCAAATCGGAGCGAAAAGGAGAAATGTTTCCCCTGAACCTCAAACCCATCAAAAGGAATCCAGCTATCTGCCTGTTATCAAAAGCACAATCTGACGAAAGCTGTCTGTGGCACTGAAGGCTCTCTCATCTCAACTTTAAGGACATCAACAAACTTGTCACTGGAGGTCATGTTCGAGGTCTTCCATTGCTCAAGTAAGATCGAGAACATTTGTGTGCTGCATGTGAAATGGGGAAGCAGAGTCGTCAAAGTCACCCGTCTATTGTAAACACCAAAGTTGTTGAACAACTAGAATTAATTCACATTGATTTGTGTGGTCCATCATCTATCGAAAGTATCGGCGGTAGCAAGTATATTCTTGTAATTGTTGATGACTTTTCGCGCTTTACATGGGTGTTCTTTCTGAAGCACAAATCTGAAGCGACTCTAAAGCTAAAGATGTTTATCAAGCAGGTTGAGGTACAGCTGAAGAAAGTCGTTCGCAACATCAGGAGCGAAAATGGGCTGGAGTTCAAAAATAAAGAATTCGAAGAATTCTTGGCAGAAAAAGGAACCAGTCACAACTTCTCAGCTCCCTACACCCCTCAACAAAACGGGATTGTCGAAAGACGAAACCGATCTTTGTGTGAGGCGGCCCGAACTATGCAAAGTTTTGCTTCTTTACCTTTATATTTTTGGGCTGATGCTATTGCTGCTGCTTGTTTTACGCAGAACATGTCATATCTCAATAAGCGATTCACTCTCACTCCTTATGAGATCATCAACAACAGGAAGCCAAATGTCAGATTCTTCCATGTATTCGGCTCACGGTGCTTCATCTTCAATTCTAAAGAACATCGTAACAAGTTCGATGTCAAAGCCGATGAAGGGATATTTCTGGGCTATTCTCTCAATTCTAAAGCATACAGGGTATTAAACAAGCGCTCGAGGAAAATAGAAGAGACTTATTACGTGACTTTTGATGATAGCTATGTCAAAAAGCTAAAGGCTAACGAAGACACAACTGGAGAAATCTTTCCTCAAACAGGCCAAGTCACAGCCTCGATCGCAAACCTCTTTGAGAAGTTTGTCGAGTTATTTGATGAACCAGAGAAGGCCACTCTCTCGAAAGCCAGTGCAGCAAACAACAAAGTAGATAATCTGAAGCAACTTGTCGAAGATGCTGCAAAGCAAATGAATGAAGGAGTATCATGTTCCAACGAACCTCCACAGCACAATGCTTCAGTTGAGGGGGAGGATGCATCTTCTTCATCACAGCCGAGCTCACATGTTGAGGGGGAGAACAATTCTCAAGCTGCTCCCGAACGCACTTCAACACCCGAAAGTGCCACACTACGCGAAAGTGCTACAACAGCCGAAGGTGCGTCAACACCCGAAAGATCGACACCACCCGAAACCCCTGTAGCTCAAGATACTCAAGACCCACCTGAAAGCTCATCTGTCGAGGGGGAGAATGCCGATATGCTCTATGACGATGACAGTCAATCCGAACTAGAAGAAATGGTAAACGCTGAATTGGATCCATCCTATGATCCAAATTACCCTCCTCTTGTCAAATGGACCAGAGATCATCCTGTCTCCCAGGTTGTCGGTAATGTCTCTGAAAAGGTTCTGACCCGATCACAACTTAAGGCAAAACAAACTTCCTTATTTTTAAAAGTAGAATTATGTATGTTTAACTCCTTCGTCTCAAAAGTTGAACCAAAGACAGTTAACACTGCTCTTGATCACTCCGATTGGGTTCAAGCTATGCAAGACGAACTGAATGAATTTGAAAGGAATAAAGTTTGGCGCCTCATTCCAACTCCTCAAGATGCCTCAGTTGTTGGTCTAAAATGGGTCTTTAGAAATAAGATGGACAAGGAAGGCAACGTGATACGACACAAAGCACGTCCGGTGGTGAAAGGATACTGTCAGGAGGAAGGAATCGACTATGAAGAAACTTTTGCTCCTGTAGCCAGGCTGGAATCCGTTAGAATATTTCTTGCCTATGTTGCACACAAAAACTTTGAAGTCTACCAAATGGATGTCAAGTGCGCATTTCTAAATGGAGAACTTGAAGAAACAGTGTACGTGAAGCAACCTCCTGGATTCGTAAATGAAACGTACCCTAATCATTGTTACATTTTGGAAAAAGCCGTATATAGACTGAAACAAGCTCCGAGAGTCTGGTATGAAACGCTAACACAGTTTTTAAAGATGTCCAAATTCAAACAAGGTTCGGTTGACCCAACCTTCTTTCGTAAGAAGGAAGGTAACCACCTTATGATTGTTCAAATTTACGTCGATGATATCATCTTTGGCTCAACGAATCCTAGCTTAACGGCTGAATTCAGAAAGCTGATGAAGACTAAATTTGAAATGAGCTCAATGGGTCCAATTAACTTTTTCCTTGGTTTAAATATTAGACAGGGACCCGAAGGCATCTTTATTAATCAGGAAGCTTACACAAAGACTCTCCTTGCAAAATTTGGCATGATGGGAGATTCAAAGGTTAAAGTTCCAATGGCATTCGGCACCAAGCTCACTCCATCCTTGGATAAGCCAGCAGTTGATATTACGCTATATCGCCAGATGATTGGTTCTCTGATGTATCTTACTGCTAGGAGGCCTGATATAATGTTCTCTGTATGCTACTGTGCTAGACTTCAGGCGAATCCACGTGAACCTCATATGCTTGCAGTGAAGAACATACTCCGTTATCTCAAGCGAACTACCTCTTTAGGCCTATGGTATCCATCCAACTCAGGCTTCTTCGTTCAAGCCTACTCAGATGCAGACCTTGGAGGTTGTGGACTAGACAGGAAAAGCACCACGGGAGGCTGCCAATTCCTCGACGGGAAGTTGGTTAGCTGGCAATCAAAGAAACAAACTTGTGTGTCTTTGTCTACAGCTGAAGCAGAATACATTGCAGCTGCATCCTGCACTTCTCAAGTGATTTGGATCCAAAGTCAACTCCAGGACTATGGACTCAATATGAAAAAGATCCCACTATATTGTGACTCTAAAAGTGCAATTAGGATCTGTCATAACCAAGTGCAACACTCCAAGACCAAGCACATAGCGCTGAGGTATCACTTCATTAAAGATCATGTGGAAGATGGGAACGTCGAAATTCATTTTGTTCGAACCACTGATCAACTGGCTGACATCTTCACCAAAGCTCTTCTTGAAGTGTTGTTCAACAAAATTCTACAAGGGCTAGGTATGATGGAATCAGAGTCAGTACCACAAATTACCTCTCAAACTCAAAAGTAAGAAGCGAAATAGAACGAACGTTCGGGTTCGGGTCTTGTACTTATGTACCGAAATGAACCGAACGCTCGGGTTCGGTTGAATAATCTGCTTTTCGCTCATCAATCAAAGGTAGTTTTCTTGGTTGTAAATCTTATGTATAATTGTTCCAAATGCATTTATCTTATTATCAAAATCATTCTCTTTTATAAAATCTATTTTCTTTGGTAACCGAAATATACCGAACGTTCGGGTTCGGTTCCAAAATTTTTCTCACCCGAAATAGACCGAACGCTCGGGTTCGGTTCCACAATTTTTCACAACTGAAATAAACCGAACGCTCGGGTTCGGTTCCAAAGTTTCTCACAACCGAAATAGACCGAACGCTCGTGTTCGGTTCCAAAGTTTTTTTTATTTTTTTCAGTCTATTTTTTTTTTATTATTTCTTTCGCTTTTATTTATCAAATTCTCCAAAAATATTTTTCTTTATATATAAATTCAAAAACTCCAAAAATATTTTGTTCTTTATTTTCTTTTTGGCTTTAATTTTATTTGTGTGTTCGTTTATGGGGAAATTGTTGAATTAGCTAAGTGTCCCTAGAAGCATGCTGTTGTATGTGTCCAAAGCCTCAACTGATTCTGAATAATAGCCTTAATGACTTGATATACACAAATCTTGTCTTCCCAATTAGTCTATCATATTTATTCTAATCATGAGCTACCTAACTCTCTTCTCACAAGAGCTAAGAGTTTTCTGCTTGGTCCCAATTTTTACAGCAGAGGTACTTTAATTTCTTACACCATCTAAAATGCATTTCTCCATCACACTCGTTTCACAAACGTAACCCTTGACACTCTCAGAACTTACCACTGAGGTTTATGGTTACACAATTTCTATGTTCATGATCTTAGTTTCGTGCCACTACGAGCTAAGTGAAACCCAAAATTCAATACCCGATATGAATTGACGGTGAACAATTAATTTGCTCTAGTTTTCACTATGGAATTGACGGACGTATCTTCATGAAATCTCAAACTTTTCTTTTGTGTGATTCCTATGAAATTGTTAAAACCAATAACATTTCTTCCCTTGGGATCCAGTTTTATTTTTTTGAGATTTTATATTTCCTAGCCAAATTAAATTATTACCAACCTACTTGTTCAACAGACTACACCGGTCTCACAAGTACTTCGTTCACTTTCTATCTTATATCAAGATTAGGAATTTTGAATCGAAGAAAAAGCCACCCTATTAAGCCTAGTTAAAAGAAGCCTTTCAACACTTCTTAATAAGTGTTTGATCGTTAATCAACGAGAAACCACACAAACACTTTAAGGTCTCTCTTGACTTTGAAGAAAGAGATTCGTGCCCGGGATCATTTGTTTCGTGTCTTTATTGACATCACATATTTTCCCTAAAAGTATTGCTTTATTTCTTTTCTTTTACACCCTTAGCACGAAAATCTTTGATTTTCCAAAATTCAGGTTCTATTAATTACATGCATTTTCATTGGATTGGTGGTTAATTAAAAGCTGTGGTTAATTTTAATCCACGTGAGAGCATTGTTCAAAAGATGCCGTTGTAATTTAAAGGGATAAGATGATGACATGCTGACTCAGGTGGGAGTCTAATCGATTTGATTTCAAACGACGCTAAAAAGGGGAAGCGTGCGAATCGGAACCGTCACATCTCCAAACGGCGCAAGAGGGGCGCGTGTGAATCTGAAACGGTTCGTATCCAAACGGCGCATAATGGGAGGTGTGTTCTTAAGGGTCTGACATTCTCTCTCATGCGTGATCATCAGCAACCCCAACTGTCACGCATCAGTCAACTCCGAAAAACCCTTCCATTCTCAATCGAAGATTTGGGAAGATCTTTCTCTCTCCTTAAACCCAGTATAAAAGACAACACAATCCTTCATTTACCTCTTTACCGCAATCAAAATTCCCAGAGAGCAAAAATTCCTTAATTCCTCACTGTTCATCATCTTCTTCATTCTCTTCAAGTAATGACAGATTCATCTTCTGTTCACGCAACATCCCACATACTGCCCATTCGCCCTCAACAAAGCCTCATCATTGATTTAACCCCTCATGCTTACGATGCCTTCATGTTCCCCATAATCGAGTGCTTGCGGTTTATCCGATCGCTCCTGCACTTACAAGAGCTGAATCTGTTCCAATGGAGTTCTTGTCGCAAATCTTTGCAACTGCTCATTACGACAAGGTTGTGGACAGAATCTTCTTTGATGTTTTTCAGCACAAGGCATCAATTTCCAGGCAAAGGTTTTCATCGTTGTTAGGGTTTGAACCTGATTCTTCAAGGGTTAACCCTGAAACGATTCCAATGGGGCACTTGTTCAACATGTTTTATAACATGGGTTATACGGAGGTGCTTACCACAGTCACGAAGTTCAAGAAGTCGTGCCTACCTCCACAGTGGAACGGGATGTTCACTGTTCTATTCAAAGGGTTATCTGAAAGAAGTGCTGGATCTGATGGTGCCAGTCGCTTATTTTTGTCGATAATGTATGGTATCTACAATGGCATCAACGTAGATTATGGGTATGTTCTGTGGCAGCAACTCATCCAGAGTCTCTCCTCTACTTGCAGACATTCAGAGATTTCCTACGCTAGGTTCTGGGCTCTGATCACGAAATGGGTGATGGACAAGTACCACGTCCCCATTGTCGCTGGTGCTCCAATTTCTTCGATTGGTACATTCCACACCACGAAGATCATTGTCTCGGACGCTTCCAAGTTTCCGTTCAACGGCTCCATTCTGGAAACCATGTATGGCGATGTTCCTGCTGATAGTCGGATTATCAGGACATACAAAGAATTCAAACGTTCTGGTCTGAGGGATCTCACTCCGGAGATGTTGAAGTCCATTCATGACGCCGACAAGCCTGCTCCAAGAGGCAAAAAGGCTGATAAGGGGAAACACGTGGCTAAAGGAGCTAAAGGCCCATCTCCAAAGAAGAGGAAACCAACCAAAGCTGCTCAGTCTCCGCAGCAAAAGCGACGAAAAACTCAGCCCAAGCGAAAGCTGATCATCGCTTCCTCCTCAAGCGAGTCTGAGGGTGAGAGTTCGGATTCTGACGACTCTCCACGAGGCAACACTCCACCCAGATCTCCTACCCCTGAAATTCAAATCCCTCCTTCTCCAATTCCCTCTCCTCCTAAAACTATTCCTACTTCCATTCCCACCATAAACCCCTTCACACACATTCCAACCACTTCAATCCCAATACCACCACCAATATTCACCGACCCAACCATAACATCCACTGCAAATGTTAGAGCCAACGTATCTGATACAGGGTTTCATACTGATGCACCCAAAACAACTTAAGCACCCGCAACCACCAAAGCACCCGAAACCACAAAAGCACCCGAACCTACCCCCACACCAACACCCGAAACAACCCAACCCGAACCTACCCATACTACTGCACCACCAGCTTCTCCACCACCACCTTCTCCCGGTCATGCCTCAGAGGGAGAAGAAACATTCCTTGGCGGGGAAAATATGACGTTTGACTCGGTCTACTATAGTCCGTTTCAAGTACAGAGCGACGATGATGACGACGCTCCGGTTACAAAGAAACATCTCAAGGAGCTCCACGACAAGGTTGACTTGCTCATCGCCTCCTCTTCCACGTCTCAATCATCACTTTCTGAAGATGCAGTTCAGAAGATTGTTGACGCTTTCTCCAAGGCTCAGCAAGACTCTCTCGCTTCTGCAACCTCCGCCATCGACGCCTCAACAAAAGCCTGTCAGGCTGCGACCGAAAAAAGTCGATAAACTATTTTCTGATGCCTCTGCCCTGTTAAAATCTTTACAGGAGAGTGCAAATGCTGCTAAGACTACGTTGGAACCAATTGTTCAACAGTTGACAACGTCTGTCTCCACTGAGTTGAAGTCCTTCGCTTCATTTCGTCAAACGCTTTCAGACGACAACTCAGCATTTCGCGCAACCATTGACGAGCGTCTCTCGAAGCTGCAAGAAGATTTGGCTGCCGAGAACTCTCTCATGGATGTTCTAGCCAGGAAGACCACCGCTCTGAAGGTCAAGAGTGTTCAACTCTCCAACTCTCAACAGGAGGCTGACTCTCTTCGGTCCGAAAGGGAGGTGATAAAGTCGTGTGTTTCGGATGTCCACTCTGCCATATCCAACATCCTCGAAGCACATGATCCCATCCTAAATTACACTGTGAGGCGAGACCTTGCAGAGAAGCTCGCTCCCGCCCTTGCCCTGTTAAGCAAAATCGAAGGGCTACTTGATTTCGTGTCCATTCTGAAACAAGGGGGAGAGAAGAAGTCAACATCTCAACCACCTCCTTCCTCAAAGGCAACTCACACTACCGAACCTCCTCCAGTAGGCCAAGCCTCCAGTTCTGGTGTGAAAGATAAAGGCAAGAAGATTGCTGAGGAGGATGAAGATGAAGACAGAGAGACTATCGCTGATCTGTTGAAGCGAAAAAGTCGAAACAATGAGGCTGATATCAGTGCTCGTGTGGCTAGAGAAGCTGAAGAAGCTGAAAGAAAACAGAAGGAAGCCCACGACCTTCTTGAGAGTAGGAAAACTCTTTGTCCTGCTTGGACTCTCGAGAGGATGATAAAAGAAGCCATCGACACTCCGAGCATCTTGTGGCTGGA
Source organism: Lactuca sativa (assembly GCF_002870075.4). Lineage (NCBI taxonomy): Eukaryota > Viridiplantae > Streptophyta > Magnoliopsida > Asterales > Asteraceae > Lactuca > Lactuca sativa. Next base: position 8,963,670 of record NC_056625.2, read on the forward strand.
ACCTGTGATTTCACTTGATTGTTCCAATACAGTCGACTCTCAGTTCGACATGCTACTGACCCGAAAGGCGTTCATCTTTCACTCCTTCGCCAACGTTGCAGAGTTCCCTCATCCTCATCCACAGGTTGATCGGGACTTAATTGATTTTTATCTGAAGGCTGCTCAACCCCAATATCAAACTTGGAGCGCTCAGAAAATTGTCAACGTTCGGGTCTTGAAGCCGTACACTGAAGGGAACTTCATCAACATTCGGTTCAAGGCGCTTCGGGGATCTGCCAAAACCAAACATGCCATTTCCCTAGCAGATCTTCCGAATCTCAATCCCCATGATTGGGTAATCTTGCACAACATCCTTCTAACCAACGAAGCTGAATACGGTCCGATCATCGACCATTTCAAGAGGATGCTGGTGTGCTACATCATGGAAGTTGCATTAATGGATCAGGAGATAGCAAGTGTATTCAAGAAGAAACCAACAATATCTCCTGTTGGCTCTGCCAGTGATTTGAACCAAATGCAGATGGGAAAAATTGACTCGAGAAGGAATTCGGTCATGTTCACCAGGAACGAAGGACAAAAATGTCTTTTCGCCTTGGCTGACAAACATCTGTACACTACTGCTTGCTTAGAGCATGTTTTAGGGATCATCCACAGATGCAAGCAAAACACAGCGGATGATATCAAGTACTTCAATGACATGATACATTGGTACATTCGGTTCAGACAGACGATACTTGCGCTAATCTCACGTTTGTTTGATACCACGAAGAAAGTTCCCGCTGCTGGCCCAAGCAAGAAGAAGAAGTAGTCTCGCTCCAATTTGACGCAAAGGGGGAGATTGTTGGGTCGTGTTTTGTAATATGTTGCGTCTATTGGGCTCGTTAGTTAGTCCAGTTTTGTATCTCCGGTATGGGCCTGTCCATCCGTGAGTAATATAGGGTTTATTATAAATATAGGTGCTTGCATGCATCTTAGGTTAGCGATAGTAACGATAGAAGAGATTGTTCAGAGCATTATTTAGAAGTTTATTATCGTTCTTGTAACCCTAAATCCTCTACAGTGGAAGTTCTTAATCGAGCTCTACTGATGATTATTTGATTTAATCATTCGACACATTGTGATTCAATCTTGTCTTGTTTATTATTTTGTGTTCTTCGCAATACCTGTTACAAAGATCTAATCGATCTTCAAGTTAGTTAATAACTTAACACACACACACACACACACACACATATATATATATATATATATATATATATATATATATATATATATATATCAAGGTTGTAAAAAAACCCTCGATGTTAGCTAGTCGGTGGACTGGGGTTAAGATTAATTAATTGGCTAGGCGGGGATAAATCGGGAACCATTAATTGCTAACTCATTAAATTTTAAAATGTTAAATATGACTAATATCATAGCAAAGGTCGTAAATACAACTAATATCTTAATAAAATAGGTTAATATGATTAATACAACATTAATCATTCCTCAAATGGTTTTTATTAAGTAGAATTTCTTCAAAATGTTAAAATTTCATCGTTTTCTACTATTTCAGTCATTTTGTATGCGGTGATTAATCGCTAGCGCCCTCTAATCGGTCGGGTAGCGCCTAGGGATTAATCAGAGATTAATCGGGATTTTTACAACACTGATATATATTTACAAATGGCCCACCTACACAATTGTTCCTTGATTTCAAACATAGTATGAACAATTAGCAACCTCCCACTCAAAGTACTAGGGTGCGTTAAAATCATATGCTTGTTAGACTGTTATATTTCATGATGTATGGTGTTGGGGGTCTTCTATAACTTGCAACGATCAACCAAAATACACAACTTTAATGAAGTTAAAAACGTTGTCGAAACCTGTTGATCCTAACAAAGTCAACATTGTCCTTAGAAGTCAACTATCCCCTTGTAGAGTTTTTATAGGTTCAATATTTGTTTGTGTGTTTTAAACAAATAAAAGGTCAAGAACGTACGGTATATAGTGACCAATTATGTGTTTGAAAAACATTTGCTTATCCCAAAAAGTTATTAACTTAATTTTAAATTGGTTAAAGAGACTTGACACCATAATTGACCCATAAAAAGTGTAATCATTGTTTTGCTAAAGTTGAAATAAAGTTATTTTAGTTTTTTAAGAATTCTTAATTAGTTAATTAGGGTTGTCCTCTCTCTCTCTCTCTCTCTCTCTATATATATATATATATATATATATATATATATATATATATATATATATATATATATATATATATATATATATATATATATATAGAGAGAGAGAGAGAGAGAGAGAGAGAGAGAGAGTTAGGTTCAAATGTTTTCACTATCTATTGTGTGCCTGTATGATTGATTCTGGACCAATCATTTTAGTTATTTTAAGAAAGTAATTAATGCATATTAAATGCTGAAGATATTACTTTCTTAAAATAACTAAAATGAATGGTCCAGAATCAATCATACATACACACAATAGATAGTGAAAACAAAATAACCTAACCCTATATATATATATATATATATATATATATATATATATATATATATATATATATATATATATATATATATATATATATATATATATATATATATATATATATATATATATTTGTTGCTAATATTCTCGTGTAATGGTGAATATAAAAAATGACACTAAATAAACTAAAATAGAATTTCCTTAAATAAATTTTTTTTTCACAGCTTTAATAAATGGGAAGCAATACGACCTTTTTTCTTGGTTGGTCCATAGTGGTTAAGTAAAAGGGTAAAAGGGAACAAACCGAGGCATATAAGATGATTACAATTGATCCCATAATCTATCACGAAAACAAAATTTGACATTTAACTTTTAATAGCATAATTCATGTTTTGTGACCACCATACGACATCATATATCGTTCAATTATTTTTCCTTTCAAGTTCCAACAAATTATTCCTGTTGTTTTGTCAAGAAGTAATGACTTTGAAGGATAACGAATTATCATTTAATAGTTTACATATTTTCGTTATTTTCTTTAGATGTTTGACTATTAAAATCGTCTATCTATTTAAAACCTTCCATTTTAACATGGTATTGCATGTTAATGTCTTTTTTTTTTTTTTTTTTTTTCTTTTTCTTTTTGTATACATACCAATAATTTTTTTGATTCATATTTTTCTTTAAAAGATGACCATCCCTACCTCCACCACCACTACCATTATCCACTTCTAACAAAAAACACCACCTTACATCACCATTATTCGTCACCACAACCTTCCATCTCTACCATTTGACACCACAATCACAATGTAACTAATATAAAATAAGCTTTAATCTGTGGCCAAATCAATTTAAACCTCCGATCAATTCAAGCTCATATTAAAACCTAAAATCAACTTCAACCTTTGAAAGAATATGATTATTGGTGGCACACGATTCAAGAAGAAAGGGGCGATAAAGGGATATGGTAGTATAGCAGGGTGATTTTGCAAAGTATCTAGAGATGGAGAAGAGTAGGGAAACGTATGGTATCAAAAAGGGAAATAATTGAAAAATTAATGCTGACTACATATGGACAAAAATCGTTTAATGGTAAATTGTGTTTACAAATGTAAGTTTAATAGTATTAATTAAACGGGCTAGATTTGTAACAATTGATCAAAATGATAATTCTAGAAAAACAAATATAAGTTTAAAAGTAAGTTGTATATAAAATATGACTAAATATATACGATACTAATAACTAGTTACCCAACTATGTCATTTTCTTGTGTTTTTATTGTTTATTTATTTGAAATGACAAATCTAACATCCCCATAAACAACTCAAACTCGTAAACTACTCAAATATTTTGAGAGAAGACACCATGTACATGATACCCATGATTAGAAACCTTTTGGTATTTTTCTACAAATAACTAAATTCACCGGAGTAATTTGGTCGTCTTCAATCATTGTCTCCTTAAATGATCATAAGAAATATAGGTACTTTGATCAACTGATTGCCTACAAGTCTACAACCCTCCATTCAGAAACCAAAAACTTTCCCATGTTGTTTAGAGCTCTGAATTTTCTTTCTATCTGGTGATCGTCAATTAATTAAAGCCCGGGGAAGCACTCGTACTTCTCTCCTTTCGGCTTAATTATAGTAGGAACTGGGTAAATTGTTTAACAAGAGATCGGCATTGTATTGAAAACAAGCACTCCGTAAACACCACATATATATATATATATATATATATATATATATATATATATATATATATATATATATATATATATATATATATATATATATATATATATATATATATATATATATATAACATCTTTGATTTCAATCATGATAAATTTCAATAAAAATAAAATTCTCATGCTTTATGATCATGATCATGCATGCTGAGTTGCATACTACTTGTTCGCACGTCTTCTTTCTTTTGATCTTGCATCCTTCTTCATTTCGATTTCTTTTCCATAGTCACTTCAAGTCCCTCTTTCTACTTCATTCTTCAAATTTTATTATGCTTGTAGAACACGCGGAAAGAAGCCTAGTAGCTCCATAAATTATCACAATCAGATGAATCCCCCGGAGACAAATCATCAGTACTGTGCTGCCGTGGCGGACTCATCAGCATTCCTTCAGCCATATCCGCCAACAAATTCGGCATACTAAAAAGGGCTTCTTCATCCATAAAGTCATTCCCGGCCGGTAGCTCGGTATCTCCGCCAGCAGGTGATACCAACACAACACTCTGATCCGCTGAAGGCTTCATCATCTCTGCTGCAGCCGCTGCCGCACTCCTTATCAAGGCAGGCTCCGGTAAACCTGGAACTGGGTATTTCCCAACAAAATCGGGGAAATTCAACACCGCATCACTGCCTTTAAGTGATAAAGCAGCCACATCATACGCAGCAGCTGCCATCTCCGGCGTTGAATATGTTCCAAGCCAAATACGTTTGGCTTTTCGGGGCTCTCGTATCTCCGACACCCACTTCCCACTACGAGTCCGTATCCCACGATAAATTGGATGTTTCCCGGTTGCCGCCGGACTAGGGAGGCTTGGAGAGCCAGCAGAAGAAGAAGTGGTGGTCATTACAGTGGGTTTGGTAGGTAACTGAAGAGGAAGAGGGTTTTTTGGTTGACCTTCTTGACACGCGTTGAAAGGGGGCGGAGGAGGTGGAGGGGGTAGGGGAGGGTCAGCCATCGATATGTACATACACAGAGCTATATGTATAAGTACGGAATACTGGCGACTACGAAGAAAGTGTCGCGAATTGACGAGATTTCTTTGTGTTTGATCTAAGTGTGTTTGTGGTAAAGATTTATATGAGTGTTTATGTGTGTGAATCGATGAACAAAAACCGTGGGGAATTCGTGGGCACCGAGGTGTCTAATGAGAAACGTGTCTAGGGTTTTTTGTGTCTGAAGGTTAAAGGGGCTATTGATTGGGATATATCATAGTTTAGCAGTATAATAGCTGGAGCCTTTATATAATTATTTTATTTCTAACAAACAATAAACTATTATTATTATTATTATTATTATTATTATTATTATAATTATTATTATTATTTTATTTCTAACAAACAATAAACTATTATTATTATTATTATTATTATTTTATTTGTGTTAAACCACTGTTCCTTTTAATCGGTTTTTGCATATATCTTTTATAAGATGGAGTCAAATTTGTTTTATTAATATTATCTTTATTTCGAAATATTATTTTTATATTATTATATGCTTTTGTTTTCTTCCTGCATATTCCTATCACAAAATAGAATCTAGATATATTTGAGTAAAATGTTTGTTTATATAAACGATTGTACACATATTGTTCATGTTATACATCGAAATTCGATTAAATGACTTTATAACTTAATGAATTATCGTTTGTATATATATTTAGTCACTTTATTTTGTAAGATTAAACTTATAATAAGTTTGTTAAAACCTTATCATTTTAATTCGATATTGCAACTTAATGTATTTATTATACGATTTACCGTTAATATTTTTTATATACGATTTAACATCAAATAATATATCGATCATCTTCTCCTACCATCATCATCCACCTCTTGCTACCACAACCACCATCTCCCATGTTCACTACAAATATAAAATCAGTATTGCCTTGTATCAAAATCAAATCCAAGCTCTAATCGATTCATAGTCATTCAAACCTAAAAATCAATTTAAACCTCCAATAATTCAAACTTAGATTTCAACGATAAATTTTCAACCTTAAATGGATGTTGTTAATGAAGGGGTATGATTCAAGAAGAAATAGGTGAGAGAAGGGTGTGGGGTATGGTGGTTTTGTAAAGTAACCGGAGAGCTAGGTAGAAAAACAAGGAAAGGTATATGCGGCAACAGGGGTGATGTTGGCGATAATAAACGGTACGGGTGCGTTTTCGCCGGTGAAAAGCACGGATTATAGTTTGTTTTGCATTGTTTTAAAAAATGAGCAAGTAAAATTGTTTTCTTTTTTCCTTTAGAATTATGTTGGCCGGAGAAATGATTGTAAAATTGATGATAGTAGAAAAAGATGAAAATGACCATATAAAAATACATAAAAAAAAAAGTAATAATTTATTAATGTACAAAATAATTTACATGGAACTTATGAACTTCTTATAGCTCATGTCGTCACAATGGCTAAATATTTGTTTGTATAATAACATTTCACTCTTCGTATATTCATATAACAATTTTTATGGAGCTGATATAAATTATATAACTGATTTTCCGTCCAGTAATAATTTATAGATAAAATGTTACATAATGGCTTTAAGTTAAAAGTTTATATAGATTTTATAAAACACTCTGTTGGAAAAATTGTGAAGGCGTGTGTGTATGTGTGTCATATATATATATAGGAAGACGTTTCTGTATAAATGATAATTACGGCTGTGTCTTGTTGTCGTTTTTAACTAATAATTATGATTATTAATCATTAACACGTTTGAAGAAATTGGAAAAACTATTTATGTATATTTTGTTCTGAAAATATGTCTTTCAAAAAATTGGAAAAACCTTTTTTAGACAAATGAAGAAAAATTAATACGAAAAAAAAAAACATGTTGGTCAAAGCATATTATTTGGTCAACAATTGTTAGTTTCTCATAAAAAGAGATAGTAATATAAAAATCAAAATATAATACTATTTTCAAAATATTAGCATCAAAATAAATGTTTGATTATATATATATATATATATATATATATATATATATATATATATATATATATATATATATATATATATATATATATATATATATATATATATATATACACACGTCATGGCTGATTAATTAATTTAATAAAACCCTTATGTAATTCTTCTTTCTCCATCATCATCAGTTCACCACCATCGATTATTTGCCTATGTGGTTGCCCTCATGCACTCATCTTCTCCTACAACTCTTTAACGATGACATTGTGACCTTAGTGGCAGTATACACGATGGTGTTATTAATTAGGCAGAGGTGAAAAATGGTTATATATATTTGTTTTCTCTTTTGTAATATAAAATGTTTATATTACTGTATAATAAGTCTTATGTGTTGTTAAATATGTACGTATGACCGCAATAAAGAGATGAAGAAAGAAATTAAAGTTGTACTTCTGTATATACTGTATATTATTTCCTAGCTTTTAAGAAACCATGGTTTTTGTAGGTTTGAAATATTAAACTTATAATACCTTTTTTTTTTGACATAAATAGATTTATCGTACATCATGCTACATGATACAAACATATTTATTGGTATCTCAACTCTCAAAACATATTGCTGAGCTATATTTTTCTGTCATTGAGAATCTAGCTTGTATGAACAAAAAATTTTCATAATTAATAAAATTTATTTTCCTCCCTCCTTAAACAAATTTATATATGTACACAACTCCCTAAAAATAAAAACTTTGCAAGTGATATCTAGCTTTGCTGAGTTAACGTATTAAATTCGATTCTCTTAAACTACCTCTTGTGGAGACATTTTCCCTAGAATTCCCCATGATGGCTGGGTTTGTTCTGTAAAAGAACTCAAACCCAAAGTGCTCGATGAGATATATCGCGTAGGCTTCAGCTTAATTTGTTTTCCGTTTCCAAAAATTAAAAAAACTTCAATATGTCTGTGCCAATATTGTGATTCAAAAGTTAAATATATAAATGAAATTAGAGATAAAAGTGATTTAATTTACAGTTATACACCGATAAGCTTAAGATATTTATTATCACAGCTTAAAAATCCATGCATAAATCTTTTTCAAAACCATTTAAAAGAAACGAAATAATTAGAAATATAAATTTGGATGAATTAAACCACACAATTATATAAAACGATTATAAGTCACACAAATTAATGAATAAACTAAAAAGAATTGTAAATAGTAACCTTTTTAGGAGTTCAATTCGTGTATGTGAGCCCTAAGGCAGGTCGTCGGCAATCTCTTGATGGAGTAGAGATCCCTCCCAATTAAGTTTCGGATCACAACCCACATTCGCCTTATTCTGGCCACCCATCTTCCATTGAGCTTTTGTTACCACCACCTATAGCTATATATGAATCCATCACTGCCACCGCTGATTATGCATTCCATCTTTTTTGATGATGTAGTTTGCAGATCCGACATGTATTACAACTCCTACTTCTCATCATCCATCGGCAAAACGTCGATCTGAACGATGAAAATTAGGTTTTCATCTCTTGCCGTCAGATATCCACCTGGAAGTTGAGACCGCCATGAAAACAGGTGTTATAAAGTTTGAACCGATTTCATGGGGATTCAATTGTTCATGGCTCGATCCTTTTCCCTTCTCTCTCTAATATTAGGTTTAGGAAAGCTGCTGAAAAGACAGTTTGGTCTAGAGCCAATGGCCGGAGGAGGTGGAGACCCTCCAGCAAAAAGTTTTGAGTGAACCGTTCCCAATATTCAACCCTAAAGTTTGCTCTTTTTTTTTTTTTTTTTTATTATTACGCATTAGATTTACTGAAGTTTTATTATGGCCAGTAAAACTACTACCACAAAAAGGAAAAAAAAAAAACAAATCTAATTCGTAAATTTTAAAAGAATTAGATCAAATTTTAACGATAATAAAGAAAATAATAATATCAATGTTTTAAAAAAAATGTAATTAGGTACGTTTGCTGGTCCGTATGTCCGGGCGTAAACTATGTGTTAGTTTGATAATTAAACCAGTGTTCTAAAAGACGCGTCATGGCGTGCGTCGTGGCTTCGCCGTTACGAAAAACTTCATAACGTTGCTGTTAGGCGTGGCGCGTGGCAATGCGTGATATGGCGCGCCATGGCGCGTTATGGTATATTATGGCGCGTGTTTTTTCGTTTGAAACACAGTTTTTTGCTCTTTGTTATGTCTTTTCAAATCGAAGATATAAGTATTGTGATTTTTGTTAACTTTTTGTTATTAGTTATTGATCTATCACTTCTAAAAAGTAGTTATATTTAATATAAATTTATATTTATGTGGTAATATAATTTTAAATTAATACAAAATCGCCGTCTTACATCACGTCTTGAAAAACGTCATGGCTCGCCATGACTCATTAAGCTTGAGGTTTGGCCTTGCCGCTACGGCACGCCTCACGCCGTTTAGAACCTTGAATTAAACACAAACTAACAAAAATGGATATCAAGCTATCAGAAAACAATTTTTTCTTTTCTTTTCTTTTTTGTGTAAAAACGTTCAAAAACTTGCATACATACAAATATATTAAAAAAATAATTTTACAGAAATGAATTCGTAAAATACTAAGTTGTAAAATAAGATGTAAAAATTGAAAATAAAGTAATTAAAAAAAAAACTAAGTTCTTAAAAACAAAGTTAAAAAATTGAAAATTATTTGGACAAATTCGTTAAAAGAATTAAGATCTGGGTAAAAATTATAAGAAAATTTAGATTTGTTAAAAAACTCAAGTTGGGCTAAAAAAAAGTTTACTTACTCTATGTTGCTGAAATATGTATTAGATTTTATGGACATCCAAATCATAGATTTTGGAACTATTTATACTATTTGTAATCGTTATAAACACCAAGTTGTACGAAAAATATTTGTGCTTTACAATCAGCTAATATATATATATATATATATATATATATATATATATATATATATATATATATATATATATATATATATATATATATATAGAAAAAACATCATAAATGGTCCCTGTGGTTTCCCAAAATCTGAAGTTTAGTCTCTATGGTTTAAAAACATTATAGATGGTCCCTGTGCTTTCAAAACTTTTGATGATTGGTCCTTATTGCTAACTCCGTTAAGTTTTGTCCATTAACTGAAGGACATTTTCGTCATTTCACTCTGACATGGACCATTTATGATGTTTTCTAAGAAAAAATTAAATATAATTATTTATAAAAGGTCTCTCTCTTTTTCTCTCTCTCCAAAAAGAAACCTGCCATTGTATATCCACAACTCCAAGTTCTCTCGCACACAAAATACACCAAATCAAACCACAATAACCCAATATTTTGAAGATTTAACAAACGAATCCATGGTTCATTTGAAGTCGATTGCGAGTATTTAACCCGACAGATGAAGTCAACATCCCATGCCCCTCCTTCTTCTTCTTCTTCTTCTTCAATCACAGGGCACACTCTACAGGCGAGCACTTCCAGTGCACTGTGAAGTAATTGGGAAAGGGTATTTCCAGCAATATAACCATGTCCCTCTTGATTTGTTTGGATTAAAAACCTTGAATTAAGTTGTAGGTTATCTCAGGCATTTCATCGAGCACTTCCAGTGCACTGTGAAAGGGTATTTCGGAGGTGAGACCTAGCACCCTCCTTTTGCTTTCGAATCTCTGTTATTGACTCCGATGGGTGCTCCGACTGGTGACCAACTGACAATGGCAACTTCTTTCCTTCTGACTTCTTTTTCTTCTTCGTTCTCAGCCTTTCTTCACCTTCACCAGATCTCATGGTAGCCTCAGCTGCCAATAAGAGCTTCATTTATTCTATTTGCTTTTATCATTGGCGACACACACACACAACAAAACACACAAAAATAGTAAAACACACACATACACACTCTCAACAGGCCTTAGTGGCCCTCTCACTCACCCTCAATGCTCATCTGTAAACCATGTGGGTTGAACTGGAACGTTTCAACTGATGTTTGATCTGTAATCCCATTAGAAAACGAGCTGAAACAATTACACACACTTCACCTTAGCCTATGGATTGTAACTTCTTCTTTTCGATTCACTCGGTATTGAGGCTCAAAGGGGGTGAGGAGGAACTCGTAACAGACATAAAATAATTTATTTAGGGTAGTGATCAATTGACATTTCAAAGGAATCAAATTGTAGGCTTCTAAAATGGTGAAGAATGAATACAATCGTTAAATCGATCTACTAGGAAGAAGACAGTCGGGTTTGCAAACTTAACAAATTCACTCCTTGCAGTTTGTTCTAAAGATAGATCCTACCCAAAACTGAAATATTTCTTCAAAGCTGATTTCTAGAAAACATCATAAATGGTCCCTGTGGTAATGAAATGACGAAAATGCCCTTCAGTTAACGGACAACACTTAACGGAGTTAGCATTAAGGACCAATCATGAAAAGTTTTGAAAGCACAGGGACCATCTATGACGTTTTTAAACCACGAGGACTAAACTTCAGATTTTAGAAAACCACAGGGACAATTTATGATGTTTTTTCATATATATATATATATATATATATATATATATATATATATATATATATATATATATATATATATATATATATATATATATATATATATCCAAACGATGAATAAAAAAAAAGGATCTTATGGTAGATTATGAAATACAGAAAGAAAAGTAGGGACCAATAATGTAACATTTCAATTTAAAAGTTGATTCAAAATGAAAATTTTATGAAAGTTGAGAATATGAAAATTTGAAGGTAAATTGATCTAACTACTTATCAATGGTTTTAACAATAATTGCTTTTTTTTCTTGAAAAATGACAATAAGGTCCGGAACAGGTGACTCGGGATCCATTAATTGTTATAGGATTCAATCCGGTTTTCTAAACATCCCAAAAATACAGTCAAAAAAACTTCGTTTTAATTCATAATTAAAAACCATAAGTATCATTCATCATATAAAAACCATAAACCATGTATCTCATAAATGTCATAAACAATTAACCATGTATCAAAATCATATGTCAAAATATCAGAGTCTAAACATCTCAGGCTGAAATAAATGGTGTGTGCACTGCAATCATCTCGAACTCTTCCCGTTGCTACCGTAAATACCTGAAACCAAAACTGAAAACTGTAAGCACGAAGCTTACTGAGTCTCCCCAAACTACCACATACCATGCACATAACACATAATATCATACATTGGACCTACCCACTGTAGCGTGCCCGCCCGACATTGGACCGAAGTTCAGTATACATATAACATATCAATAAGCATATAATATAAACACATATCATAAACATATAAATATTCATTGGGCTTGCCCCAACATCGGACCAAAGCCCGGTACACATAACACATAACATATAAGCTAAACATTCCTCGGGCTTGCCCCGGCATCCGACCGAAGCACAGAACATATAAACATACACATGCATGAATCATGAAGACATCTAGCATACAAACATTCATCGGGCTTGCCCCGGCATTGGAATGAAGTCCGAAAACATATAATATACATCGGGCTAACCCCAGCATCAGAACGAAGTCCGGCATATGCTAACATACATAAATGGGCCGACATTGGTGCCTTCGACCGTTCCTACTGGAGGAAAAGCCACCTCACAAAGCTGGTTGCTGAATCTCTCGGTAAGCGATCTCTATCGGCTGCTTCCGTGACTCCCCAACTAACATCATCACAGTAACATTTAATCAATATCCAAAATATTTCTTAGGGTAGAATGACTACATTACCCTTGGTTAAAGTCAACATTCTGGCCAAGTCAACATTCTGGGTTAACTCAACTCGTCGAGTTGACCTATCAACTCACCGAGTTCTATAACTTAGAAATCCTGAAATCGCGATCCAACTCGCCGAGTCGTCCCCCTGACTCGTCGAGTACTATCTGGTACAGAATCGGGACAAAATGACTCAACTCGTCGAGTTCCTCTATGGACTCGATGAGTTCTTCAGTCAATTTGGGCCTTCTTAAAGGATTAAGCCCCTACACTTCAGATTTCAGCTTCTTATTCCTCATGCACACTGAAAACGTCCTTTTAAGGGTAAAGTTCCAACGTTACCTGTTAATAGCCCTTATTCATGGGTTTAGCCCAAACCCTAACCCTTTAGGACCTAGATCTTGGTCCACCAGCCATTTATACTCCAACTAAGGCATATTCACTGAGATCCAAGCTCTAAGCACTCCATGAAGACGTAAAGTTCCTAACTTTCTTCCCATGCATGGCCTTTTGAAGCTTAAAAGGATAAAATGGCAACTTATATGTTGCATGGGGCTTCCATAGCCATAAAGTTTGCACCTTTATGCCTTATGAGCCCCTGAAGGTTATAGATCTGAAGGTATACCCACTTGGGATGTCCATGTCCCAAAGATCATGTTTCTTGGACCAAAAACCCTATAAAATGGTAAGTAGGAGATCTAACAAGCTACTAAGCAAGGTTGAGACTTGGTTACCAGAAAATGAAGAGCATGAGATGTTGTTTCTGGATCTACTAGCTTCCTTCTGAATCTCCAAGCTCCTCCTTCTTCAACAAGCTTCAAAACACACAATCTTCACTCAAAACAACTCACAAGCTCATACAAGGCATAAGGGTTTCGTGGATTAGGGTTTGGGACTAGGAGGCTGGAAATGAGTCCATCAAGTGGAGATTAAGATGCTTAAATAGGGTGCAAAACCCTGAAATTAGGGTTTCATTCTGGCAGACCTACTCGCCGAGTTGAGGCTCTCAACTCGTTGAGTAGATTTCTTAAAACCCGCGGCCCTTCTAGTCTCTACTCGATGAGTTTGGGGTTACCAACTCGTCGAGTTGCTCTATAAAAATGAGCAAATTATTATTTAATGTGTACCAGGAATCAGGCGTTACAATTCTCCCCAACTTGCCTTAGACTTCGTCCTCGAAGTCTGCTGCGTCGAGAAACAAGTTTGGGTAGTGCTCCCTCATTTCCTCCTAGGGCTCCCAATTCCACTCTTAGCCCTTGCGCTGATACCACTGCACGTTTACTAGATCAACCATCTTGCTCCTTAGCTCCTTTGTTTTCTTGTCGAGAATAGCTATTGGTCTCTCGATGTAATTCAGGCTGTCATCAACCTGAATATCCTCTAGGGGCACAACTGCTAAGTCATCCACTAAGCACTTCCGTAACTGAGAAACATGGAAAGTGTTGTGGATCTGACAGAGCTCTGCTGGAAGATCTAAACGGTAAGTAACCCGGCCCACCCGAGCCAACACCCTGAACGGACCAATGTATTTGGGGCTCAGCTTCCCCTGCTTCCTAAACCAGATGACACATGTCCAAGGTGATACCTTCAGGAGGACCATGTCACCCACCTGAAACTCCAAGTTTGAACGCCGCTTGTCGACATAGCTCTTTTTCCGACTCTGAGCAGTCTGGAGCCTGCTCCGGACCTGTTGGATCCTCTCAGTAGTCTTGAGTACTAATTCAATACTCCTCATGACTTTCTGACCGACCTCGCCCCAACATATTGGGGTCCTATATTTCCTCCCGTAGAGCATCTCAAAGGGAGGTCAGTCTATGCTGGCGTGGTAACTGTTGTTATACGAAAATTCCGCTAATGGAAGATACGTATCCCAACTGCCACCGAAATCCAAAACACATGCGTGCAGCATGCCCTCGAGAGTCTGAATCGTCCTTTCGCTCTGCCCAGGGTGTAAAGCGGTGCTAAAGTGGAGACAAGTACCCATCTCGGAATGAAACCGCTTCCAAAATCTGGAATTGAAACGAACATCTCGGTCTAACACCACCAAAACGGGCACTCCATAACATGCCACCACCTCATGTACATAGATCTCGGCTAGCTTCTCAGCCGATATAGTCTCCTGGATCAGGATAAAATGAGCACTCTTGATCAACCGATCCACGATGACCCATATTGAATCTACTCCACGTGCGGTCGTGGGAAGCTTGGTGATGAAATCCATGGTGATATCCTCCCATTTCCACACGTGAATATCCAACGGTTGCATCTTGTCGTGGGGTCGCTAGTACTCGGCCTTGACCTTCCTGCAGGTCAAGCACTGCTCCACATACCATGCTACATCCCGCTTCATGTAGGGCCACCAGTAATCAGAGCGAAGATCCCAATACATCTTTGTCGCCCCAGGATGAATAGAGAACCTCGACTTATGAGCCTCATCCATCAGAACCTGTTGTACTCCGCCCCGGTATGGAACGCAAACCCTTCCATGCAGGGTCAACAACCCACAACTATCATAATCAAAGGAGGCTACCTTGCCTATGATTCGCTCATACTTTCGGCGTTCTTCCTTCAGGCCCTCGACCTACGCCTCCCGGATCTGCTCTAGTAATGGGGTAATCACTGTCATCCTCAGACATATGTCTCGAATCGGAGCCGCCACTGCCTTGCGGCTCAGGGCATCGGCCACCACATTGGCCTTGCGCGGGTTGTAAAGGATCTTACAGTCGTAATCCTTCACCACATCTAACCACGGATGCTGCCTCATTTTCAGATTTAGCTGATCCATGAGCTACCTTAAGCTCTTGTGGTCCGTGTAAATGGTACAACGAACCCCATATAGGTAATGCCGCCAAATCTTGAGGGCGAAAACCACAGCCCCCAGCTCTAAATCATGCGTCAGATAGTTCGCCTCGTGAGGCTTCAACTGCCTTAAAGCATATGCTATCACATGACCTCGTTGCATTAAAACCGCACCCATGCCCGTGATCGAAGCGTCATAGTAAACCACGAAGTCATCGACGCCCTCCGACAAGGTTAGAATCGGTGCCTCGCATAACTGCTGTCTGAGAGTATCGAAGGCTGCTTGCTGCTCAGGCCCCCAGTAGAATGTCACCGACTTCTTTGTCAGTTGGGTCAAAGGAACAACAATCATGGAGA
This sequence comes from Lactuca sativa, assembly GCF_002870075.4. Classification (NCBI taxonomy): domain Eukaryota; kingdom Viridiplantae; phylum Streptophyta; class Magnoliopsida; order Asterales; family Asteraceae; genus Lactuca; species Lactuca sativa. The sequence continues at coordinate 8,979,748 of NC_056625.2, forward strand.
AATCCTGGATGAATCTCCGATAGTAACCTGCTAGACCAAGGAAACTCCGAATCTCAGTTGGAGACCTCCGAACCTCCCACTGCATCATGGCCTCTATCTTGGTCGGATCGACCAAAATACCCTTCTGATTGACATGGTACCCAAGAAATTGCACCTCGCGCAACCAGAACTCGCACTTGGAGAACTTTGCAAAAAGTGTCTCCCTTTTCAGAGTCTCGACCACCTCCCTCAGGTGCTTCTCATGCTGCTCCTGAGTCTTGGAATAGACCAAGATATCATCGATGCAGACTATAACAAACCGATGCAGCATCGTTCTGCACATGCGTTCATGATGTCCATGGACGTGACAGGAGAATTGGTGAGCCCAAACGGCATCACCACAAGCACATAGTGACCATGGCGAGTCCTAAAAGTTTTCTTCTGCACGTCGTCGTTTCTGACCCGCATCTGGTGATAACCCGATCGCAGATCAATCTTGGAGAACCAAGATGCTCCCTATAGCTAGTCAAACAAATCCTCAATCCTCGAGAGAGGATAACGTTCTTTACTGTAACCTTATTCAGCTCCAGGTAGTCTTTACACATGCGATGCGACCCGTCCTTCTTCTTCACAAATAGGATTGGGGTTCCTCATGGAAAACTCCTCGGCCTGATAAATCCCTTATCTAGCAGCTCCTGTAGCTGCGTAGACAACTCCTGCATCTCGGTAGGAGCCAACTGATATGGTGCCTTGGCTATCGGAGCCGCACCAGGGACTAGGTCAATCATGAACTCAACCTGTCTCTCCGGAGGTACCCCAGGCAAATCCTCCGGGAATATGTTCGGGTACTCTCGCATGATCGGTACATCATCCACTTTCGCCTTACCCTTATCCCGGGTATCCATGACATAAGCAACATAACATGTGCAACCCTGCTGAAAGTAGCACTTCGCTCTCGTTGTTGAACATAAGGCCAATCCACCCTACGGCCTCTCTCCATGAATCACTAACCCACCTCCACCAGGAGTTCGAACACTTACTAGTTGCTGCTCGTAGTCGATCAGTGCCCTATTAGGGCTCAGCCAGTCCATACCAACGATAACCTTATTCCCTTACGGGGGAATAGGAACTAGATCCACATAAAACTACTCATCCAACAACTGCAGTGTACATCCTTGGTGAACCCTCACGATCCGAACGGTCCTATCATCTGCTATCTCTACGTCAAGTGGGCAATCCAGCTCCCCTGGAGCCCCTGTGAATCGCTTGCTGAGCGCGAGTGACACAAAAGATTGGGTATCCCCCGAATCAAACACTACCAAAGTTAATATACCGTTTACTAAGAACGATCCTATAATGAAACACAGAAACATAATCAATAATCAATATAAATAAAGAGATAAGGAGAAGTTACATACCCGTCACCATGTCGGGAGCTGCTAATGCATCCTCTGCTATCAACTGAAAGGCCCTGCTCCTAGCCACAAGCGCCTCTGTCCGGCCCTGACGGCTGTCTGTAATCCTCAACGTAGCAGGAGCCGGTGCTGCCACCTGCCTTGCTCCTGCTAAACTGGGACACTAGGAACACTTGTGTCCCCTTTGATTGCACTGAAAGCAAATCAGATTTGATACTGTCGTGGTGGTGGTGGATCAGCTCACAAAATGGAGGATGTCACTCCACAACATCTCATGATATCGAGCCTGTTTCATCTCCTCGTTCGCCACGTACTGTGGAATGAGAAGGGCTATCTCCCTGAACATGGCGGTGATCTTGGTCACCGTCTCAGTCGTCTGTTAAAGATCCTGGAACTCCCTAGCAAGCTGATGCACCTCAATCATAGGTGCAAACTTGGCCTGAACCTGGCCGAGAAATCACTCCAGGTCATCGCATCTAGAACTGCATCATCTCCAATGGCTCGCCCAATCTCCTCCCACCCGTCACATGCCCTGTCCTTCAGAAGACAAGAAGCAAGTCGGACCTTGTCCCCGTCGGGACATCGGCTTGTACAGAAAGCATTAGCGACATCAGCCAACCATCTACTACTAGCAATGGGGTCCCGAGCCCCATGGTAGTCTAGAGCTCAGCAAGCTCGAAACTCCCTGAATGTCAGCGTGCGCGACACCATTATGGTCGCTACCTCAGTGCGGAATGCACTCAGTCTCTCATCTAAAAGCTCAAGGATACCCTCCTTGATCGTACCAAAGATCATAGGAGTCTGGTCTAAAATATTGCGTGTGACCTCAGACGAAGTGAACGTTCTCGTTTGCTCGTCGTGCTGCCTGGATCCAGAGCCTGAGCCTGATCCCTCCCCGGCACCTGAACTGCTGACTGGCCTAGTGCGTAGCATCACCATACTGAAATTAGATCATAACAAACATCAGTATACACATCATAACTCGAGGGATCTCTCATACTACAAGTTTCCTGGGTTCATCTCAGCCTTCCTTAATTCGAGTATGGATCCTGTGCTTTCAGTAGTACGGGCCCATACTACCTTCCACATCTATCCGTACTTTCCTTAAGTACTGCCTTGACTCCACCAAGTCCCTTCTATTGTTACTGATGTTCTCATGCTAATCTCATCGTAGGCTTGCCCTAGGGTAATCACTAACCCACTCTCTGCCATTAGCTGTATAAGAAGTCCATGCTATCTCCCCTAACTAGCTTGCAAATACCATTACATATCACTAAGACCAGATAATTCTTCAAAAGAGAGGTCCTACCCTACAACAGTTAGACTCAAACGAGAGCTGCGAAATAAGGCTAAACCTAACCTTCTGAAACTACTTTTTCCTCACAATATGTAACTTAGCCTATTCGTTTACTAGTTAGTTAGAGATAACTAGAACTCCTAAAAGCACAAAGCAAGTAGCATTCAAGCATTAAGTACACATAATAAGGCATACCCTAATCAAGCCATCATATCACTGACTAATATGTACTAGCATGCGGTTCATAAAGTTGATACACATATAACAGGCACATAAGGCATCCATCCTAGATCCTTAGCCCTAATCTAGAATGCAGTTCTCATATCATAACATAAACTTGTATGGGTAATTTGGGAATACTTACTTGAGCTCGGCTGATTGCATGCACCACACCCTATTTTTTTCTTTTCAAAGTTCTTTTCTCTTTTCAAAATTCTTTTTATGAAAATGATTTTCATTTGAAGATTTTCATACCAAGTCCTCAGTTTGAGTTCAGACACAACAGAGAGTGTGCCCGAATCCCTCAAACCAACGCTCTGATACCAACTTGAAACATCCCAAAGATACAGTCCAAAAATTTTGTTTTCATTCATAAATAAAAACCATGAGTATTATTCATCATATAAAAACCATAAATCATGTATCTCGTAAATGCCATAAACAACTATCCATGTATCAAAATCATGTCAAAATATCAGAGTCTAAACATCCCGGGCTGAAAAGAATGGTGTGTGCACTGCAATCATCCCGAGCTCTTCCCCTTGCTACCAGAAGTACCTGAAACCAAAAGTGAAAACTGTAAGCACGAAGGTTAGTGAGTCTCCCCCACTACTAGAAAAAAGGCCTTTTACGACGCTCATTGCGCATCGTAAAACGCTCAGACGACGCGCAAATGCACGTCAAGGAAGGCCCTGTCATAACGAGAGACGACGTGCATTTACGACGCGCATTTATGACACGCAATGAGTATCATTAAAGCCGCTATCAAGAAAGGTCATGTCATAAATGAAGATGACACACATTTTTGCGTATCGTAATTTTTATTTTTATTTTAAAAAAAAAATATTTATAGGTTTACTAATTTTCAAATTAAATTTGCATTTCATGTCTCATAACAGAAAATAAAATACCATATACAAAAAATACAATCCATTGCATAAAAGTTAATGTCATACAAAATAAATAATAAAATACAATAAATAAGAAAGATAATTCATTGCACTAAAATGCAAATACAAATAATCATGGCTAACTACATAACCTAATACTACGTTGCTATTAAGGGACATCATCATAACTCACTGAAGGTCTTGGAACAATGTTCACATCATCAACTCTTACAGCAACCTTGCTTTAGTAGATGACTTTCACACAATCAATATTGAAATAGATGCTGCTCGGGCCACCATAGATGTTGCTCGAACTTACGTACCGAGCTCAAACTTCCTAACCAAAACCCAAAACCAAACAAACACCATATCAGACACAATATTTAAATCAAAAATAAAAATGTAACGAACAGAACCTTCAAAATCATAAAACAAAACTTAAAATTTACATGAATTAACCTTCCTATATAAGTGCTCCAACCTTGTGTGGGCCCAATTCCTTGAGAATGAGGAAGAAAAATATGTAAATAAGTTAGCAATAAATAAATTTTTGGAATTGGAAATTAAAATGTTTGGATAATATCATGAAAATAAATGAAGGATTTCATAAACCAACCTGTTCTCTTGCCAAATTTACCCATCCACCATAAACATAACAAAGGGCAATTCATGTAGGTATGCACATGTAAAATATTCCCAACCAAGTTGTTCTCTATAAGAAGAAAAAAAGATAAATAAGTTATATTTATATAGGGGTATTATCATCATATGTAGAAATATTGGGTGATTTGTAGAAAAAGATGGAACCTGAGATAATTTGTTGAAAGATTCATTCATTTATCTCCTTCGATAACTCTATGTATGTCTTGAAACAATGGAATGAAATCAAATGTTTCTGAGTGAGTCGGATTAAAATTTTGAAGATTATTAAACATAACCAGTTGCTAGGAATAACCAACCAACAGAAGAATTTAAAATAGACAAATAATAAGCAAGAGGACTTTAATTAAATAAAGTACATTATTACCAGCAATTTTGCTTTCACAAACTGCAAAAAGAAAAAAAAATTAAATTTATAGCTCTTAAAATTACTATAATAAACTAATTTATCATTTGTTATTACCTGGCGGAATAGCACCCATGCATAACAAGTGTGATGAATAGTCTCTGTTATTCCCAAGATACGCCACGTTGACTTTAGAAGTTCAAGTATTTCTTCCACTTCCTGCATACATTCATAAAATATAGCTGTTTGTTATGCATCATCATCATATGCTACTTCCATTTCTTTCTTAAGGCTTGTTAAATCTACCCAAAAATGTAGCCACTTCTTGCATTTAACTCCACTAGTAAATACAACATTAGAAGTTTAATGTTAATTATGCTACCATGGTTTGTAAGGGTACAGGTGGAGGGAGGGAATTTAATCAATTTATAACAACATCTTGCTTAACATTGGATATAAAATTTACATACCTCAGTTAGTTTCCCCTCATCTAGAACATCAAAAATGCTGGAAAGAAGTTTCTCATATAATCTGACATTCAAATGATACCCATCTGCCCAATGACATACTTCACCAGTTAAGTCACCACGAGCTGGCCTCTCTGCAAGTGCAATGGCAATCTCCCTTAGAGATCTCAAACATTCTATGCGTTGAAGTTCACCCACAGAAGGTGCAAATGACTGAAATAAGACAAATTTAAAAAATGATAAAGTAAGATCAATAGAGCATAGCATATGTAAAAACTAAAAAGATCTCATTTTAACCTCAGATTCTTCAATTCTTGCCAATAGAATCCTCATTTCACTTGCTTTGCGACCAGATTCTCCAAATCCCACAACTGGGTGATTCACAAGTCCTTCCTCCAACATATTCAACTGAACTAACACAACATTGGATCAAACATCTTACATCAATATTAGTTAAAGTTGAAAATTTACTTATACATGCCCATGAATAATACGATAAGGCTACGAAACAAAACAGAGAGAGAAGGGACTGACTTGTCTCTTTTGCCATCTTATGTAAGCTTTTTTGTCAGAAAATTCAGTTCGAGAAACACAGGATAATAACTCGAGAGGAATCAAAAGAGCATCCATTCTTTTCCCCACTTTTCCAGCCATTGCATTGAGTAGCCCTTGTCTTGTTCTAATCTCCATCGCCTCAAAAATCTGTGTTTACATTATACCTCCGTGAAATATCCAACATGATATGCAACATGATTAAAAAAAATAGTAAATACCCATCACATGCACAAGAGATGGATGAAACTCACCAAGTTTTGGTAGCATTGCACCTACAGTCTCCTGGTTGACTTGTACGGGTGATTCATACATGTGTTGACCTCGAAAAGAATTGAATAAAGATGAAGGGGCTGATTTTTTAGGATCTAATCAGGATATGCATTCAAGAGGCCAGAAGTTGACTTCTAACTTAATCAGTTTTGAGGATACTCAAACTCTTGACTCTTGTTAATATGAACTTAGATTGTACATGTGTCGAATTTATGGTGTATAGCAATGAATGGAAGCTATAATAACGTGATTTCAATATTATTGAGTACTAAATCATAGCTAATTTCTTGAATTAAGGATGAAATTTGAGTTTAACTCATATGATGTATTATGAGATGCAAAGTAAGCTTGTACTAAATCATACATGTATGCGAAGGACTACATCCAGAAACATCGACGACAAGAGAGCACCTCGATCTAAAAATTGTAAGAGAGAGAGAGAGAGCATTCAAAAGGAATAAACATGGGAGTTTATTAGAGCGAGAGAGATGAGACATGAGAGAGAAAGAGAGAAATGGAGGGGAAGAGTAGCTGCAACCCGTAAACTTTACCTCACTGTGTCTTCGGTTGTGTTGTTGAAGTAGGCCCAGTAAAGTACGTAGTCAATCCAACTTCCTTCCACACAATCTTCTTTTCTCAATCCCAATTCCGGGAAGTTTTTGGTCATTAGAGCCAACCATCTTCTCCCCAAATCACTCAAAACCCTAACCCCTAATTCACTAATTCAACAGTGGGATTAATTTTGTATTTAGGGGAAGCTAGAGAGGAAGAAGATGAATACGAAAGTAAATATGCCAGAGCAGTCAACCATGTTATGTAATTGCTTCACCGTTGGGCCCCATCGTGAGTTGCAGTAGGGCGTTGTCAACGTGAAGAGTCGCAGACCCCCAATCGTCGGTTCTATGGAAGATTTTGTGAGGGACAAGAAGCGGTGATAGAAACTAGGGTTTTGTGAGAGACGGAAAAGCAAAATAAGAAGCGAGCATGATTCTTTGGTCGCCGATTTTATTTTATGGAGCAAGAAGAAGATAGCGTTGGGGGAGAAGAAGATAGATCCGACGAAAGTAAAAAATATGGAGCAAGGAAGAAGGAACGTGAATGGCTAGTGGTTGTGTCTAGGGTTAGAGAGAGAGAGAGAGAGAGAGAGAGAGGGGATGGAGAGAATGGCTCTGTGCGAGAGATAAGGCGACCCATAGGATCAGAGTGAGAAGCGGGGTATTCAAAATTTTAGAATTTTAGATCCCTCTTTAAAAACGCGCGTTTTGTTAAAAAAATATAAAGCGACATTTGTAGACGACACACACTTAAAATAAGCGCCTTCCGTGTTTTTAATTTTGTTTTGTTTAACACTAATCATAGGGCACGCACAAATGCGTGTCCTCTATCCTTCAAATTTTGGAAAACTGACATCGATTTTTAGGGCACACACAAATGCATATCCTCTATTAGCGCATGTCATTGATTGCGCATCGTTAAAGGCTGTTTTTCTTGTAGTGCCCAAACTATACCACATACCATGCACATAACACATAATAGCATACATTAGGCCTTGCCCACTACATCGGGCCCCGAATGTATCGGACGAATCCGGCATCGGGCCCCGTCCGACACCGAGCCCCGCCCGACATCGGACCGAAGGCTGGTATACATATAACAAGATATCAATAAGCATATAACATAAACACATATCATAAACATATAAACATTCCTCGGGCTTGCCTCGACATCGGACCAAAGCCCAGTACACATAACACGTAACATATAAGCTAAACATTCATTGGGCTTGCCCCGGTATCCGACCGAAGCCTGGAACATATAAACATACACATGCAAGAAGAAAAGCCACCTCACAAAGCTGGATGCTGAATCTCTCGGTGAGGGATCTCTATCGGCTGCTTCCGCGGCTCCCCAACTAACATCATCATAGTAACAATTAATCAATATCCAAAATCTTTCTTAGGGTAGAATGACTACATTACCCTTGGTTAAAGTCAACATTCTGGTCAAGTCAACATTTTGGGTTGACTCAACTCGTCGAGTTGACCTATCAACTAGCCAAGTTCTATAACTCAGAAATCCTGAAATCGCGATCCAACTCGCCGAGTCATCCCCCTAACTCGTCGGGTTCTATCTGGTACAAAATCGGGACAAAACGACTGAACTCGTCGAGTTCCTCTATGGACTCAATGATTTCTTCAGTCTGTTTGGGCCTTCTTAAAGGATTAAGCCCCTAATCTTTAGATATCAGCTTCTTATTCCTCATGCACACTGAAAACATCCTTTTAAGGGTAAAGTTTGCAACTTTACCTGTTAATAGCCCTTCTTCATAGGTTTAGCCTAATCCCTAACCCTTTAGGACCTAGATCTTGGTCCACCAACCATCTATAATAAGGCATATTCACTGAGGTCCAGACTCTAAGCACGCTATGAACACGTAAAGTTCCTAACTTTCTTCCCATGCATGACCTTTTTAAGATTAAAAGGCTAAAATGGAAACTTTTATCTTGCATGGGGATTCCATAGCCATAAAGTTTGCACCTTTATGCAATATGAGCCCCTTAAGGTCATAGATCTGAAGGTATACCCACTTGGGACGTGCATGTCCCAAAGATCATGTTTCTTGGACCAAAAACCCCATAAAATGATAAGTAGGAGATCTAACAAGCTACTAAGCAAGGTTGGGACTTGCCTACCAGAAAATGAAGAGGATGAGATGTTGTTTCTGGATCTACTAGCTTACTTTTGAATCTCCAAGCTCCTCCTTCTTCAAAAAGCTTCAAAACACACAATCTTCACTCAAAACAACTCACAATCTCATACAAGGCACAAGGGTTTCGTGGATTAGGGTTTGGGGCTTGGAGGCTAGAAATAATGCCAACAAGTAGGGATTAAGATGCTTAAATAGGGTGCAAAACCCCAAAATTAGGGTTTCATTATGGCAGACCTATTCACCGAGTTGAGGATCTTAACTCGTCGTGTAGATTTCTTAAAAACTGTGTCCCTTCTAGTCTTTAGTCGCTGAGTTCGGGGCTACCAACTCGTCTAGTTGCTATATAAAAATTAGCAAATTATTATTTAACACATACTATGAATCAGTTGTTACAATTTTTTTGCCCCCTAAATTAAATATCGTTTGCGGGTTTATTTCGAAATCACTGCTCGAACCTACATTTTAGAGACTGTTTCGAACTGGTACAACCTATATTATGGAGACTGTTTTGAAATCAATAATTCCTAAATTGTAACATTCCAAAATCACAATAAAAATTTTCATTCTTAAATTTAATAGAATCATTATTTTTAAACGAAACTCATATCCGAGCCAAGTACCGAATACAAATATCCCAAGATCAGTGTATCACAAATCCCAAAAGAAACATGTCATTGAAGGATGTGTACGATGAGATCTTCGCCTTGCCACGATTATTTGAAGTACCTGAAATAATAAATTGAAACTATATGCTAAATCTTAGTGAGTTCCCCGAAGTACCACCAAGCAACATATAACAACATGCATACTGGATCCACTGCTAACAGAGCGTATTACCCCTGAGTCCACAACATGAGTCTGGCTAGCCTTCTGGACCACAACTAATGTCTGGCTTACTCCGAGCCTACGCCATAAATCTAGCTTGCCTTTTGGGCCTATAGCTTATGTCTGGCTTACTCCCAGGTTTATTGGCTTCCGCACAAAGCAGCATTGCCTTAACCCATCCATACTATGTCGACATATACACAATAGATAACATATATCCAGCAAACAAATAATCATAAAACTAGTCAACAGACTAACAGGTAGATCTACCAATCACTACCACATAATAACATCATATATACCAGGATACATAACCTAGTAGGCCGACAGTGGTGCCTTCGACCCAAAAGTACAGTGAAGAAAACTCTCAGTCTAAAAAGGTAGATGAACACAACACAACTCTGGATACCAACTCTATATGTTACCTTTACTAAAACAGTGAGCTAGTCTCTAAATATTGCTCAAAAATACCCAAAATACCACTATGTCAAACTTGGTCAAAAGTCAACTTAGAAAGTCGCCACATCGTAGCTACCCTCTAGCCTAGCCGTGGAGACTACTGGATAAAACAGTCGCAAGGATTCCATCCGCCACGCCGTAGTGACCTTTTGCCATGCCGTGGGGATTGTTTAGTGCAACTTAATCAAATAAAGCTCTTAATCCATAAAACTAGCCATTCAATCTTCCCAGAAGGCATTCTCTCATCCAATGGACCATAGAAATTGTTGTTTTATCGACATGCATGTCCAATGCATTTCTTGAGCTCAAGCTAGGTCAAATAGATTTAAAAGGGGCCAAAAACTCATCAAAGAGTTCAAAACACTATAAAACTCCATATCCAACACTCTTAACCTCAAAAGGACTCTGGGGATCCATAAAGTTGACAACTTTATGGAATCCCAATAGTCCAATGTGTCCCAAAATGAAGAATAAGGCATAGAAACCTAGATATATGCATAATAAACCAAAAAGCTTGGAACTTGAAGGCTTACAAGAGTCATAAGATGCACAACAAGATGACGAGAAGAGTTGATTGCTGAATCCAAGTCGAAATGGCACCTTTTTTTTTCTTCTAATCCGCAAAAATCAACACAAAAAGCTTAGAGAGAAAGAATGGAGGTAAGGGTTTGCTTGGAGGCTAAAAGGGTGTGATGGAGACTAAGGGTGAGAAACCCTAGCCATTAGATCCCCTTAAATAGGGATGAAAACCCCTGATATTAGGGTTTCTCATTAACCAGATGCCACGTCATGGCTATAGGTTGCCACATCGTGCCAGTCATTTAAAGTCCATGAGACTTTGACCATCAACACGTCATGGAATGAATTCAACACGACGTGGTCTCACCCAAAGTCCAAAATATCATAATCTTGAATACCTTCAAGAGTCCGGATGTTACAATTCTCCCCCTACTTGAATCACACTTATTCTTTGAAGTCCGCTACTGCAAACAACTCTAGGTAATGCTCCCTCATCTCTGCCTTGTGTTCCATGTCCACTAAGAACCCTTCTGATGCTTCCAGTGGACGTTAACCAATGATACCACCGTTACATATAGCCTTTAGTTTTCTATCCAAAAGCGTCACTGGTCTCTCAACATTGTTCAGATGCTCAACGACCTGAATATTAGCCAAAGGCACTATAGCTGAATCATCAGCCACACACTTTCGAAGCTGAGAAACATGGAAGGTATTGTGAATCTGGCTAACTGTTGGATTAATGTCTAAGTCCATAACTATAATTGGTAAGACTTGACCCGACCCGGCATGGTCCATTTGGGTTGCATACCATCATGCACTTGGATAGACTATAATGAGAGAAATAAGACACTTATGGTTATTAATATATTATAAGTTCTAGTATATTAATAATAAGAATAATGAGATTATTTAATTAGTATTGATCAAGAATTAATCTAGGATTAATTAAGTGATCAAAAGAAGACTAATTAAATATATGGGTTGATTGTGTAAATCATCCATACTTGTATAGTGGGCTAATGCTCCATGGATTATCTAGTTGGGCCAAAACCCATATGATGCTCCATGGATGCTCCATGGTGTATTTGTACCCATGGATCCAAGGAAATGGAAAGTCATGACAATTAGGATTTACCTTAATTGTATAACTATATAAGCATCTTATTATTGAGAAAAAATCGACCACTAGAGAGACTAGTATTATTCTAGAGAGGGCTAGCCGATTTCATGAAGTGTAGAATTCTCTTAAGTTATTCTAAGTGTTTTGATGATTGTGATTCCATTTGAGGTGTCACACTTGGGGCACTAGGCACTCAAGCTTCATGAAGACTTTCTACATGAAAGAGGTATGTATTCTATCTTATTATATTCATTGTTTTATATGCTAGATTAGGATAATACCTTGGAAGTTCTTATTTGCATGTATAATAGAGAAAACATAGATCCAAGGTATTTAGGGTTGCATGTACACTTAGGAGTGTTAGAATGCTCAAAACCCAAAAGTGGTATCAGAGCCTAGGCTTGTTTTCTTGTTATACTTGCAAAAGAAGCTGGAAAATCGAGTTTTGATGATGTCTGCCCAGCAGACTCGCCGAGTCCATGAATGGACTCGCCGAGTCCAAGGCAAAATGCATCCAACTCGCCGAGTTGGTTCGTGCACTCGACGAGTTGGACCCCCAGACAGCATAAATTCGACTTTTTTGGCTGGAATTGGACTAGGAACATTACCCTAAGATGTTTTTGAACTTATAAACTTGTTTTTGATGTGGTAATGTTCATGCTAATCCATTTTCAAAGATAATTGTCAATAGATTCATGTTTTGTATTAGTTTAAGGTTTAGACTAATTACATAAAAAAGTTTGATTTGAATTATCTTGTTCTTATGAGTTGCTTAGATTAATAGAAAAGTTAATTGAAATAGTTGTTTTCAATCCATTTTAATCTAAGAGTTGAGTATAAAATGTGTTTGTGTAACTTGTCCTCAAGTTACATGAAGAGTCACATTAAAGACTCATAAAATTCATAAAAGTTGGCAATGGTTACAAAATGAAGAGTCTTGTGTCATTGAATAATTTTTTATGACTCCATAACTTGTCCTCAAGTTATGGAAGTTCAAGAGTCACTTCATTAAAAGAAAAATATGTAACCATAATTAAATCCATAAGTTATAAAATAAAGAAAAAGTTAGTTCTTTTATTAGTTTAAAGTCTTCCATAACTTGTCCCCAAGTTATGGAACTTGAAGAGTTTTTGGATTAAAACTACTTTAAACACATAAGTTATGGAATTAATTAGTTTTGAATAGTTTCAAAACTTGCCCTCAAGTTTTGGAATTTGAAAAGTTTTCCTTATGAATACTTTAATTCCAAGTTAGCCCTTAGAATTTTAAAAGTTAAAATTCAACCCTTATACTTTATAATATTATAAGTTAATAATATATATGTATAAGAGTAAAGTCAGTCTTACCGCTAGTACGCCTCATTCACGAAGCCGGTCTATAAGGTGGGTATAAGGTTGTTGCCTATAAAATGGCAACTTAATGGGTGTCCACTCTCACCCACCGCTTGCTTGACCGGTGGAGGGTCGTTAGCCGAACGGGTTTGACAGGACTAGAATTCTCCCTTCATTAAAAGTATTAATGATAATACTAAGTAACTAAACTCTTAATAATACCCAATCTTAGTTACTTAGGAAAAATGTGAATAAGGTGCTAACCCATGAAATTACACTTTACACTTTGTCTAAGTCGTTAGTGGAGCATGTGTGGTTAACCGGCACACTAACTTGGACTTAACAAGGTAGGTAAAGGGTGACTTAATATTTATCATAGTATCGATGGAGTGTGTGTGGTTAACCGGCACATCGATTGAGGGGTAATTTATTAAGGGTACCAAGTGATTTGCATGGTTACTTCACACCTTGTTTTGTGATCCTCGGCATCCCAGTCACAAAACCTGAAGGGCACACTCGAGATTGAAACATGCCTTTGAAAAGTTCACTGAATCTCAAAGATCTAGGAGTTTCAAAACCAATTAAAACCTAATAAATACATTTCGTTTATCTTGGTGGAAATTGGTGAATCGTCATTCACCTACCTTCAAATATTTTATAGCTTGGATTACGGCATACCTCTTCTAAGTTATAAAATAGTTTGTTGGGTCCTAGCCTTAATATTTCATATTGGGTGTCATATTAAGGACTTTAAATCAACTATCTTGAATATCTCCCAAAAGTTGTCTGGTTTAGGCACCTATGATCTTCCCAAATCTTTTGAAACAAGGTTTCCTAATGAAGATGATGTCCCATGGATATCATACTTCTTTCTCCTCCTCCGATTATTCTCCCTAACCCACAAGTTCTTGAAAAGTTTAAGGTCACTCAAGCCCTATTGGCAAGGCAAGGTCTAGCTGTGAACACATCTTGGAGATGTAGTCACATATTGACAAGCCGGGAGAGTTGGGTGTCAAAGTCTTGAGAAAGTTGGTGGTTCAATCACTTTCTAAGTCACATAGTGAGTTCCTTTGGGACACCTATGAAACAGACTATGACAAGACCCTTAATGATCTTATCTAAGATCAACTTTCTTAAAACTTGATGGACATTGACAATAGTGACACAGGAAATCCCAGAAAGCATTCTCTTCCCAATGGAAAGGGATCGGCCATAGTCAACTCGGTTGACCAAATGGTAAAGAGAAAAGCTAAGTCTGTGATAGTCTCGTGTACCATTATCAAAGGGTCCATATGTTTATATTGCAAAAGGAAGGGGCATTGGTTGCGAAGCTGCCAAATTTACCTAAGGATGTTAAAGTCAATAAGTTTGACTCTACTTTAGGTAAAATCCACTATCTAACTCTGTTAAGTTTCTATTCTGAGATTCTTGATACATGATGTGACTGGGTCATATGGTGATGTTTTAAGAATCAAAAGAAAAGTGAAGAAACTTAAAGAAAGAATATGCTGAATCTGATCGCATAGATGGATTTCTATCGCATAGTTTGAAAAATCGGATTCTTGAGCTACTTCTTAGGAGTTATGAGATATTGCTTAGGAATAGATAACAACAATTTTTCATATGGATTGTAAGGATAAGTTTTTCCGCAAAGTTTTAAAATAAAAGAAAAATTTTTGATTTTATTTATTTTAAAATATCCTTACAATGGCATTTGAGAGAAAATTGTTGCTTATATGATTCCATTAAGAGCAAGAGTGGAAATATGAAATTGATTCTTTCATTTGTGGTAATGTCTAGATTTACCAAATAAGGAAAGATTCTCATCACCCAAGTTTCAATTGGACCGGGACTTGGAATCATGCAAGTCATATAGCAAGATGAATGAGAACTTTCAAGTTTTGGAAAAATTAAGACTAATTACTTATTCACATGGATGTGTGAGTCAAGTAAAGGACTAAAGGATCGAGTACACATTCTTGTGCACTGATTAAGTCCACCACAAAAGATTGATAAGACTACTCGTCATAGTTTACTAAAGCTCAGTAAATATGATTATACTTACAAGCTTAAGTGTAACTCTGAGACATTGGAAAAGGTCCCAATGTATGGCAGAGCGAATAAGAAGAATCAAATAAGGCAGAAGGATAAAAGTTTCTCAAATCTGAAAAGATGGGAGAGTACTTTAGTATCAGTTTTGTGATCATCTTAATGATTAAGAAACCATAGCACAATTAGTTCTCTAAGGAAATCTTAGTGCATTCTTATGACTAAGAAGAGGGATCTTGAATTGTTGAAATGGTTAAATCAAGAAGATGAGTCATACTTCGTTCCAATACAAGTCTTAGAGTCATACTCCAAGATTGTAACTTGAGTGACATGTCTCAAAAGAAGGTTTAAAACACTTGTCAAATGTAAGAGTAAAAGTTTTCTACTCTAGTACATTTGAAATTGGTAAGTTGTGATGTTTTGGATAAAACAAAGACCAACTTAGGCCAATTGTGTGAAGTGTTTGTCTTGATTAGAATCTGCACTATCTCTTGGATGTTTGACAAGGGAGTCTTATATGTCAAGAGGACAGTGGGAGTCTGAAAGGTCTTGAAAGTCTCAAGAACTAATCAAGAATGGAACCTGAAGTTCTTCATTAGCACACAACTTGAGGTTCATAACCTATCGTGTTGACATATTCTGTGCCCATTCCAGTTAAAGTTGGCTTTGCATATGAGTTCTTAGAGTTCTCAATTTGTTGCACAACAACTTGGAAGCAATGGCAGGCCCTTGAGCTGCCAGGTGGCAAGAAATTAAGATTGAGTTCAATCCATATGGTTTTGGATTTGTCATTATCTTTGTCTTGTGATTATGGTCTTGACAAATTCATATGGGTAGGAACTCATACACCATATAAATCTAAGTGTCATAAGGTTTCTCTCCGATTCATGAAAATGATGGTGAGGAAACACTTTCACTAAGTAGATTTTATCTAGATAGCAATTGTGATATTTGCATTCTCAAAGTCGTTAGTGGAGCGCGTGTGGTTAACCGGCACACTAACATGGACTTGTGAGAAATGGCAAAAAGGTCTAACCATTATGATTACGGCATACCTCTTCATAATTGTTTAGACACACAAGTGTGCTATCTAAGGGAAGGTGTATGATTTTGATAAAGTTTTATCAAAACAATCTAGTATCAGAAATATGAACTTTGGTAAGGAAGTCAGTTGATTTCTGAGTACATGTCAAAGCTAGTGGGAGCATAAGTGTTATGCTAATAATCATCATGTTAGTGGGAGCATGATAATTATGATAAGTATTGCAAGTTAGCAATGTTAATTATAGAAAACAAAAGTTTCAATTGGGAAAAAGTTGTTTTGCTATAATTAAGGGAGAGGAAATTATACTTCATCTCAAATCTATAAGCTTAGATCGTGAGGTTTTAATCATTTAGTCAATGATATATATATGAATTTCATGTTGGAATGGCTCAACATAAGAAAATTCATTATACGGGTCCATTATTTGCGTTCTAAAATTCGATTATGATTACGGCATCCTTTTTCATAATTTGAATTATGAGAACTTGGCAAATAGAAATGGAAATGTTATAGCAAAAGACTGGTTTAGTCTTTATGTGAGACATCATGAATCGTGTTTCATATGCTTCGGATATAGGATCGATTACATGTGCTATAATCATCCGTTCTAAAATTTTCCAAATGCCTGGGGCATTAAGAAGGGAAAAGGTTTAGAACTGGATATGACTAAAATGATTAAACAATTGTCGAAGACAATCTAAGGTTTACCAAAGATTGGTTGCTCAAGGACAGTTGGAAGTATAGTGATAATTCTGGAAGGACCATATTGACATAATCTGTAAGGAGGCAAATCTTGTTCAGAAGTGATAGTCAAAATGGAATCTGGAAATGTTTCAAAGTTAGAATTTATAAATTTGTTTAAGATTAGGAAACTTAATGCAAGAAGGATGTTCCCAAGGAGCTGATCTCCTTTGGAATGGTCTGTAATGGTTGTTGTCAAGTCCTTCTGACTTTGTGCATAATCATTACAAGAGGTTCAATGCATATAAGTTTAGAATCTAACAGATTTCAGTAAATGGCATGAATTTGGAATTCTTGCATTTGCAGTAAGGATTTGGGAGTGTGAAAAGAGAATCATTGAAGTTATGTTCAATTGATCTAGTTCACAAAGTAAAGATCATAGACAAACATAGTATGCATACTTGGTGTGTGGCATGACTAGTGTTTAGAAAAACATAGTGTACATGCTTGGAGCATGGGACAACTATTGTTTTAAATTCAAGAATAAAGTTGATAGCTGAAACAGTATACAATGAATAATGTGCAATCATATGGTGATAAATAAAAGGTGTTTTATTTATGTTCATAGGTTTTGATACCATATTGGATTCAATTATTACTGTGTTTCACTTTGCATGTTTTGACTTCCTGAATAAACTGGGTTATTCTTCCGGAATGACTAAGTTATTCAAACCATCCACAGTCGGTCATATGTTGGAAGTAGATATGAATTAAGACTGTCATGGGTTGGCTTGTAGAGGTCTAAGGTGTTGGACAAAGGGCTACAACACTCATGAGTGCTCATAAGTTCTGAGTATTGGATTCAACCCGCGCTCATTAGAATCACTTCATGGATTTTATCACGAGTGATCATGAGACGATAATATCTTATATTCTTCAAACCTAGAGATATGAGTTGTTACTATGAGTTGATAGTACATTGATTGCACGAAAATGCATTTGGTAACTCGGTGCTATAAAACGTGCCTTTGTGTATGATTCAACAAGTAGTAGAACAAGCCATATGAGTCGAAGTTTATCCATTCCTTTTACCTTCGGGATAAAAGCGATATCTGTGGGCCCCTCGATGATTTGATGATGACAAATGGAAGTGCTCGGCCGGGCCAGGACTGATTTGATTTGTTCAATTAGTCAGTCGTCATAAATCGGAAATCGGGAAACAACAAATGGACAGAGAGAAGGATTATAATCCATGTCTCAGTCCATATGATATCTAGAATGGAGGAATATATGATCCCTTATCTAATGGACAAGTCATTGACAAAGGTCAGAGTTCATCTACAAGGTCAGAGTTCGACAGAAGCTTTTGAGAGCTACGATTTCCAGTTGGTTCCTGAACTCATACGCAATAATAGTTTTAGACTTATCCAAGTGGGAGACTGTTGGATTAATGTCTAAGTCCATAACTATAATTGGTAAGACTTGACCCGACCCGGCATGGTCCATTTGGGTTGCATACCATCATGCACTTGGATAGACTATAATGAGAGAAATAAGACACTTATGGTTATTAATATATTATAAGTTCTAGTATATTAATAATAAGAATAATGAGATTATTTAATTAGTATTGATCAAGAATTAATCTAGGATTAATTAAGTGATCAAAAGAAGACTAATTAAATATATGGGTTGATTGTGTAAATCATCCATACTTGTATAGTGGGCTAATGCTCCATGGATTATCTAGTTGGGCCAAAACCCATATGATGCTCCATGGATGCTCCATGGTGTATTTGTACCCATGGATCCAAGGAAATGGAAAGTCATGACAATTAGGATTTACCTTAATTGTATAACTATATAAGCATCTTATTATTGAGAAAAAATCGGCCACTAGAGAGACTAGTATTATTCTAGAGAGGGCTAGCCGATTTCATGAAGTGTAGAATTCTCTCAAGTTATTCTAAGTGTTTTGATGATTGTGATTCCATTTGAGGTGTCACACTTGGGGCACTAGGCACTCAAGCTTCATGAAGACTTTCTACATGAAAGAGGTATGTATTCTATCTTATTATATTCATTGTTTTATATGCTAGATTAGGATAATACCTTGGAAGTTCTTATTTGCATGTATAATAGAGAAAACATAGATCCAAGGTATTTAGGGTTGCATGTACACTTAGGAGTGTTAGAATGCTCAAAACCCAACACTAACATCATTAAGCAAATCCAACCGATTGGCCACCCTACTAACCCTGACAATCACTCAAAACGGTCTGATATACTGGGGCCCCAACTTACCCTTCTTCCTGAATTGCACAACCTTCCAAGTTATACCTTCAGTGAAACCATGTTGCCAACCTGAAATTCCAACTCGGATTAATGCCTTTCAGCATAACTCTTATGTCGACTCTGTGTTGTTTACAGTCTCTGTCTGATCTGCTGAATAAGCTCTATCGTCTGAAGAACTACCTTAGTCTTCTCTATAATCATGTGACCGACCTCTCCCCAATAGACTAGGGTACAACATTTCCTTCCATAGAGAAGCTCAAACGGCAGCACACCGATACTAGAGTGATAGTTGTTGTAAGAAAACTTAGCTAGGGAAAGGTAGGAGTCCTAAATCCTACCGAAATCGATCATACAGGCTCACAACATATCATCAAGCGTCTAAATGGTCCTCTCAATCTGCCCATCATTATACGGATGATAAGCAGTGCTAAAGTGTAACCTTGTACCCAGTTCCTCGTGGAACCTCTGCCAAAACTGAGAAGTGAACCAAACATCTCGATTTGACATAATGGAAACAGGAACACTATGCCGAGCGATGATCTCCTGCACATAAACATTGGCCAATTTCTCGACTGAGGAGCTCTCTGGAATTCCTAAGTGGGATCTCTTGGTCAGACGGTGCACTATCACCTAAATTGCATCAAACCTCATACCCGTCCGAGGTAACTTGCTCATGAAATCCATGGTGATTTGCTCCCATTTCCACAGTGGGACCTCCAAGGGATGAAGCTTTCCATGTAGCCTCTGGTGCTCGGCCTTGACCATATGATAAGTCAAACACCTCTCAACATACCAGGCTATCTCTCTCTTCATGCACGACCACCAGTAAATAACTCACAAATCCCGATACATCTTAGTCACTCAAGGGTGTATCGAAAATCTGGACTTGTGTGCCTCCTCCAGCACAGTCTGCCTGATCCCACCAAAATATGATACCCAAACCTGACTGTATCGGGTCAACAATCCACATACGTCGGTAGAAAACCTGTCAATCTCCCCTACCCCCATTCATTCTAGCTACCAATTCTCTTCCTTGACTCCCTTAGCTTGAGCCTCCTAATCTAATCCAACAATGGTGAATCAATCAAAATCCTCATACTTAGGCTCCCAACAGAAGAACTCACCAACTTGCGGCTCAAAGCATCAGCGACCACATTCGCTTTCCCTAGGTGGTACAAAATCTTGCAGTCATAATCCTTGACTATGTGAAGCCACCTATGTTGTCTCATGTTCAGATTCAGCTGATCCATGAGATATCTCATGTAATGCATGGTTCCTGGTACACATTTAATCATAATTTATTCATTTTTATAGAGATACTCGACGAGTTGGGAGCTCCAGACTCGTCGAGTAGAAACTAGAATGGCCGCGGGATTTTAAGCCACCTACTCGATGAGTTGAGAGCCCCAACTCAAAGAGTAGGTCTGCCAGGATGAAACCCTAAGTCCCAAACCCTAGTTTTAAAAACCCTAATGCATTTGTGAGCTCGTGATCCATTTTTGAGTGATCTTTGTGTGTCATTAAAGCTTGAAGAAGAAGAAGAAGTTAGAGGATTCAAGGAGAATATAGTAGATCCAGAGACTTTATTCCATCCTCATCATTTTCTGGTAATCAAGTTTCTAACTTGCCTAATAGTTTCTTAGATCCCCTTAGTTGCTCTTTATTGGGTTTTTGGTACAAGAAGCTTGATCCTTGGGATATGGACGTCCCAAGTGAGGATACCTTCAGATCTGGAATCATTAAGGGTTGTTATGGAATAAAGGTGCAAACTTTATGCCATTAAAGCCCCCATACAAGCTCTAAGATGTCATCTTGGCCTTTTGAGTCCCAAAAGGCCATGCATTGAGGAACAGGCAGAAGCTTTACATGTTT
Organism: Lactuca sativa; assembly: GCF_002870075.4. NCBI lineage: Eukaryota > Viridiplantae > Streptophyta > Magnoliopsida > Asterales > Asteraceae > Lactuca > Lactuca sativa. Next base: position 9,000,752 of record NC_056625.2, read on the forward strand.
AAATGATGTCTAAGGCCTAGATCTCTGTTTGTATGCTTTAGTTGGAATATGGATGACTTGTGGACCAAGATCTAAGTTCTAGAGAGTTAAAGTTTGAGCCAAACCCATCAAATAAGGGGATTAACGGGTAAAGTTAGAAAATTTACCCTCAAAAGGACGTTTTCAATATGTATGAGAAACAAAAAGCTAAGATCTGAAGTGTAGGGGCTTAATCCGTTAAGATGGCCCAAACAGATAGAGGAACTCGTCGAGTCCATAGAGGAACTCGACGAGTTGAGGCAAGTTGTCCCGATGCTGGATATTGTAGAACTCGACGAGTCTGAGGATGACTCGACGAGTAGACTCGCTTAATCGCGACTATGAGTAGCCAGCGAACTCGTCGAGTCAGGGGGATGACTCGACGAAATGGATCACGATTTCAGGGTATTGACTTACAGAGCTCGGCGAGTTGATGGAGCAACTCGGCAAGTTGAGTCAACCCAGAATGTTGACTTTGACCAGGGGTAAAATGGTCATTTTACCCTATGAAGGATTATCAGTTTTTTACCAAGTGTTATTGTAATAATGATAGCCAGGGAGTCGTTGGAGCAGCCGTCAGAGATTCCTCACACGAGATTTCACAATTAGCTTACGAGGTGAGTTGTCCTCCAGCAGGAACGGGTCGAAGGCACCAATGTCGACGTGTTTATGTATGTTAGTGTATGTCGGACTTAGCTCCGATGCCGGGGTTAGCCCGATGTAGGTTATATTTTTTCGGACTTCGGTTCGATGTCGGGGAAAGGCCGGGGAATGTTTGTATGCTTGATTTCTTCGTGATTCTTGCATGTGTATGTTTAAATGTTCCAGGCTTTGGTCCGATATCTGGGCAAGCCCGAGGAATGTTTAGCTTATATGTTATGTGTTATACATTCCGGGATTCGTTCTGATGTCGGGGCAAGCCCGAGGAATGTTTAGCTTATATGTTATGCTATATGTTACCGGATTTCGGTCCAATGTCAGGGCAAGTCCAGGGAATGTTATATGTTTATGTTATGTGTTTATGTTATATGCTTCTCGATATGTTATACGTATACCGGACCTCGGTCCGATGCCGGGTGGGACCCGATGTAGTGGGTAAGGCCCAATGTATGCTATTATGTGATTATGGGTATGGTATGTGGTAGTTTGGGAAGACTCACTAAGCTTCGTGCTTATAGTTTTCAATTTTGATTTCAGGTACTTCCGCTAGTAAGGGGAAGAGTTCTGGATGACTGCATGGCACACAGCATAGCTTTTAGCCTAGGAGGATTAAGTCTGATGTTTTGACATGTGATTTTGTTATATTGACAGATGTTATGACATTTTTGAGATACATGATTTATGACTTTTATATAATGAATGATACTTATGGTTTTTATTAATGAATTAAATAGAAATTTTCAAACCATATTTTTTGGATGTTTCAAGTTGGTATCAGAGTTTTGGTTTGAGGGATTCGGGCAGACTCTTGGGTGTGTCTGGACTCAAACTAAGGACTTAGTATGAAAATTTTCATAAGAAAATCATTTTTTTTATAAAAAGAATTTTGAAAAGAGAAAAGAATTATTAAAAGAGAAAAAGAACATTGAAAAGAGAAAAGGGTGTGGTTCATGCAATCCACCGCGCTCAAGTAACTACTCCTAAATTACCCATACAAGTTTATGTTATGATATGTTTACGAGAGTCGCATGCTAGATTAGGGCTAAGGATCTAGGTAGAATGCCTTATTTTCCTGTTATATGTATCAGTTATGAACTCTATGCTAGTACAGATTACTTAGTGATATGATGGCCTGATTAGAATATGCTTGATTATATGTACTCAATGCTCGAATGTTGCTTGCTTTGTGCTTTTAGGAGTTCTAGTTATCTCTAACTAAATAGTGAACGAATATGTTAAGTTACATATTGCGAGGACTAAATAATTTCAGAAGGTTAGGTTTAGCTCTATGTCACAGCTCTCGTTTAAGTCCAACCATTGTAGGGTAGAACCTCTCATTCGAAGAATTATCTAGTCTTAGTGATATGTAATGATATTCGCAAGCTAGTTAGAGGGGAGATAGCAGGGACTTCTTATCCAACTGATGACGGAGAATGGGTTGGTGATATCCCTAGGGAAAGCCTAGGATGAGATTAGCATGAGGACAGCAGTAGCAGTAGAAGGGGCTTGGTGGAATCAAGGCAGAAAGTACGGATAGATATGGAAGGTAGTATGGGCCCGTACTACTGAAAGCAAAGGATCCGTACTCGAATCAAGGAAGGATGAGATGAACCCATGAAACTTGTAGTATGTGAGATCCCTCGAGTTATGATGTGTATATTGATGTTTTTTATGATGTATTTTCAGTATGGTGATGCTACGCACTAGGTCAGTCAGCAGTTCAGGTGTTGGGGAGGGATCCGGCCCGGGCTCTGGAGCCGGCAGCGCGACGAGCAGATGAGAATGTTCACTTCGTCTAAGGTCACACACAGTGTTTTAGACCAGACTCTTGTGATCTTTGGTACGATCAAGGAGGGTATCCTTGAGTTTTTGGATGAGAGACTGAGTGCATTCTACACCGAGGTGGCAGATATGATGGGTTCGTGTACACTGACGTTCAGAGAGTTCCGAGCTTGCTGAGCTCCAGACTATCATGGGGCTCGAGACCCCATTGGTAGCAGCAGGTGGTTGGCTGATGTTGTCAACGCCTTCCGTACGAGTTGATGTCCCGATGGGAACAAGGTCCGACTTGCTTCCTGTCTCCTAAAGGACAGGGCACGAGACTAGTGGGAGAAGGTCGGATGAGCCATTGAGATGATTCAGTTCTAGATGTGATGAACTGGAGTGATTTTTTGGCCAGGTTCAGGGCCGAGTTTGCACCTGTGATTGAGGTGCAATAGCTTGGTAGGGAGTTTTAGGATATCCAGCAAACGAATGAGACGATGACTGAGATCACCGCCATGTTTAGGGAGAGGGTTCGTCTCATTCCACAGTACATGGCGGACAAGGAGATGCAAAAGGCCCGATATCATGAGATGTTGCGGAATGATATCTACCAGTTTGTGAGCCGATACAGCTGCAAGATGCTGGAGGATATGATTGTTAGGGCTAAATAGATAGATAGATAGAGAGAGAGAGAGAGAGAGAGAGAGAGAGAGAGAAAGAAAGAGAGTTACATTTGGAGATGGAGAGGAAGAGGAAACCCGAGGAGGTTCATTCAAGGAGTTCAGGCAAGAAGCCCAAGGTATTAGACCACAGACCTAGGAGCCAGTAGTCCGCAACCGTTGTGGAAAATGCGGCAAGTTACACGAGGGGACGTGCAAGGCAGGGAGTTCAGGGTGCTTCCAGTGCGGCCGAACTGGTCATGTGATCAGATACTGTACAGCTACTACCAACACCATGACAGTATCAGATCTGATTTGATTTCAGTGCAATCAGAGGGGACACAAGCAGTCCTAGTGCTCGAGTTTAGCAGCAGTAGGGCAAGTGGCAGTACCTGCCCCTGCTATGCTGAGGATTATATACGACCATCAGGTCCGGACAGAGGTGCCTGTGGTTAGGAGCAGGGCCTTTCAGTTGATAGCAAAGGAGGTACGATCAGCTCCTGACATGGTGATGGGTATGTATCTTCTCCTTATCTCTTTATTTATATTGATTATTCCTTATGTTTCTGTGTTTCATTATAGGATCGTCAATTGTGAACCGTATATCTGCTCTAGTATTGTTTTGATTTGGGGGCTGCCCAATCTTTTATGTCGCTCGCGCTTAGCAAGCGATTCGTAGGGGCTTCGTAGGATTTCCCACTTGATGTGAAGATAGCAAATGATAGGACTGTTAGGGTTGTGAGGGTTCACCGAGGATGTACACTGTAGTTGTTCGATGAGCAGTTTTCTGTGGATCTAGTCCCTATTCCCCTTCGAGGGAATAAGGTTATAGTTGGTATGGACTGGTTGATCCCCAATGGGGAAGTGATCAACTACGAGTAGCAGCTAATGAGAGTTCAGGCTCCTAGTGGGGCAGGGTTAGTAATTCAAGGCGAGAGGCCACAGGGTGGACCGACTTTATGTTCAGCAGCGAGAGCGAGGTGCTACCTTCAACATGGTTGGGCGTGTTATCTCACGTATGTTATGGATACCCGGGATAAGGGTAAGGTGACAATGGATGATGTACCGATCATGCCAGAGTACTCAGACATATTCCTGGAGGATTTGCCCGGGATACCTCCGGAGAGACAGGTTGAGTTCCAGATTGACGTAGTCCCTGGTGCGGCTCCGATGGCCAAGGAACCATATCGGTTGGATCATCCCGAGATGCATGAGTTGTCTACACAGCTGCAGGAGCTGTTAGACAAGGGTTTCATCATACCGAGCAGTTTACCATGGGGAGCCCCGATCCTGTTTGTAAAGAAGAATGACGGGTCACATCGGATGTGCATAGACTACTAGGAGGTGAATAAGGTAACGGTGACGAACCGTTATCGCCGCTTGAGGATTGAAGATTTATTTGACTAACTATAGGGTGCACCTTGGTTCTCCAAGATTGATCTGCGATCGGGTTATCACCAGATGCGAGTCAGAGACGAAGATGTGGAGAAGATAGATTTTAAGACTCGCTATGGTCAATATGAGTTTGTGGTGATGCCGTTTGGTCTCACCAATTCTCTAGCTGCTTTCATGGACTTCATGAACCGCGTGTGTAGACCGATGTTGGACCGGTCTGTGATAGTCTTCATTGATGACATCTTGGTTTACTCCAAGACTCAGCAGCAACATGTGGAGCAGCTGAGGGAGGTGTTGGAGACACTGAGGAGGGAGAGACTTTTCACAAAGTTCTGCAAGTATGAGTATTGGTTGCGCGAGGTGCAGTTTCTGGGGCACCTTGTTTACCAGAAGGGTATTCTGGTCAATTTGGCCAAGATAGAGGTCGTGATGCAGTGGGAGGTTCTGAGGTCTCCAACTGAGATTCATAGTTTCCTTGGTCTAGCGGGTTATTACTGGAGATTCATCCAAGATTTCTCCAAGATCGTTGTTCCTTTGACCCGACTGACCAAGAAGTCGGTGACATTCCGTTGGGGGCCTGAGCAGCAGGCAGCATTCGAGACTCTCAGACATCAGTTATACGAGGCTCCAATTCTGACTTTTCCGAAGGGCGTCAATGACTTCGTGGTTTACTGTGAAGCTTCGATTACGGACATGGGTATGGTATTGATGCAGCGGGGTCACGTAATAGCTTACGCTTCAAGGCAATTGAAGCCTCGCGAGGCTAACTATCCGACACATGATTTAGAGCTGGGGGTTGTGGTTTTCGCCCTCAAGATTTGGCGACATTACCTCTATGGGGTCCGTTGTACCGTTTACATGGACCACATGAGTTTGTAGTATCTCAAGGATCAACTGAATCTGAACATGGGGCAGCGTCGGTGGTTAGATGTGGTGAAGGATTACGATTATGAGATCCTTTACCACCCAGGCAAGGCCAACATGGTGACCGATGCCCTGAGCCACAAGGAAGTGGCGGCCCCTATTCGAGACTTATGTCAGAGGATGACAGTGATTACTCCATGGCTGGAGCAGATCCAGGAGGCGCAGGTCGAAGGTATGAAAGTGGAGTTCCAGAAGTGTCAGCGGATCATAAGCCAGTTGGATGAGGCTACATGGGAGGGTCTGGGTTCCATAATGGGGTGGACTACGATAGGTGTTGATGGATGAGGCCCACAAGTTGAGGTTCTCTATCCATCTTAGGGTGTTGTAGATGTATTGGGATCTTCTCCCTGATTACTGGTGGCCCTGCATGAAGCGGGACATTGCATGGTATGTAGAGCGGTGCTTGACCTATAGGAAGGTCAAGGCCGAGCACCAGCGACCCCACGACAAGATGTAGTCATTGGATATTCTTGTGTGGAAATGGGAGGATATCACCATGGATTTCATCACTAAGCTTCCCAAGACCGCACGTGGAGTATATTTGATATGGGTCATCGTGGATCAGTTGATCAAGAGTGCTCATTTTATCCCGATCCAGGAGAGTATATCGGCTGAGAAGCTAGCCGAGATCTACATGCGTGAGATAGTGGCACGACATGGAGTGCCTTTCTTGGTGGTGACGTGGTGTCAGACCGAGATTTCTGTTTCACTTCCAGATTTTGGAAGCGGTTTCACGACGATATGGGTACTGCTCCTCACTTCAACACCGCTTTCCACCCTCAAATGGATGGGCAGAGGGTTAGAGGATGATTCAGACTCTCGAGGAGATGTTGTGCGCATGTGTTTTGTATTTCAGTGGCGATTGGGATACGTATCTTCCGTTAGTGGAAGTTTCCTATAACAACAATTACCACGCTAGCATAGACCGATCTCCCTTCAAGATGCTTTACGAGAGAAAGTGTAGGACCCCAATCTGTTGGGGAGAGGTCTGACAAAGGGTCATGGGGAGTACATAGGTAGTACTGAAGACCACTGAGAGGATCCAACAGGACTGGAGTAGGCTCCATATTGCTCAGAGTCGGTAGAAAAACTATGTCGACAAGCGTCGTTCAGACTTGGAGTTTCAGGTGGGCGACATGGTCCTCTTGATGGTGTCACCTTGGAAAGGTGTCATACGGTTCAGGAAGTGGGGTAAGTTGGGCCCCAGCTACATCGGTCCGTTCAGGGTGTTGGCTCGGGTAGGCCGGGCTGCTTACCGTTTAGATCTTCCAGCAGAGCTCATCCAGATCCACATCACTTTCCATGTTTCTCAGCTACGGAAGTGCTTAGTGGATGACTCAGCGGGTGTGCCTCTAGACGATATTCAGGTTTATGACAGCCTAAATTACATCGAGTGACCGATAGTTATTCTCGATAAGAAGACGAAGGAGCTAAGGAACAAGAGGGTTGAGTTTGTAAAGGTGTGGTGGTAGCATTACAAGGGTTTAGAGTGGACTTGGGAGCCCAAGGAGGAGATGAGGGAGCACTACCCAAAGTTGTTTCCTGACGCAACAGACTTCAAGGACAAAGTCTAAGACAAGTGGGGGATAATTGTAATGCTTGGTTCCTAATATGAATTTAATAATAATTTACTCATTTTTGTAGAGCTACTCGACGAGTTGGGAGCCCCAGACTTGTCGAGCAGAAACTAGAATGGCCACGGGATTTTAAGTCACCTACTCGACAAGTTGAGAGCCCCAACCCGACGATTAGGGCTGCCAGGATGAAACCCTAATTTCATGGTTTGCACCATATTTAAGCATCCTAATCCCTACTTGCTAACCTCATTTCTAGCCTCCAAGTCCCAAACCCTAGTTTTAGAAACCCTAATGAATTTCTGAGCTTGTGATCCATTTTTGAGTGATCTTTGTGTGTCTTTGAAGCTTGAAGAAGAAGAAGACACTAGAGGATTCAAGGAGAAGATAGTGGATTTAGAGACTTTATTCCATCCTCATCATTTTCTGGTAATCAAGTCTTTGACTTGCCTAGTAGTTTCTTAGATCCCGTTAGTTGCTCTTTATTGGGTTTTTGGTCCAAGAAGCTTGATCCTTGGGATATGGACGTCCCAAGTGAGGATACCTTTAGATCTAGAATCATTAAGGGATATTATGGCATAAAGGTGCAAAATTTATGCCATTGGAGCCCTCATGTAAGCTCTAAGATGTCATCTTGTCCTTTTGAGTCCCAAAAGGCCATGCATGAAGGAAAAGGTAGAAGCTTTACATGTTCAAATGATGTCTAAGGCCTAGATCTCTGTTTTTATGCTTTACTTGGAATATTGATGACTTGTGGACTAAGATCTAAGTTCCAGAGAGTTAAGGTTTGAGCCAAACCTGTCAAATGAGGGTATTAATGGGTAAAGTTGGAAACTTTACCCTCAAAAGGGACGTTTTTAGTATGTATGAGAAACAAAAAACTTAGATCTGAAGTGTAAGGCTTTAATCCGTTAAGATGGACCAAAAAAACAAAGGAACTCAACGAGTCCATAGAGGAACTCGATGAGTTGAGGCGAGTTGTCCCGATGTTGGGTATTGTAGAACTCGACAATTCTGAGTATGACTTGATGAGTTGACTTTCTTAATTGCGACTATGAGTAGCCAGGGAACTCGACGAGTCAGGGGGCAACTCGACGAGTTGGATCGTGAGTTCAGGGTTTTGACTTACAGAACTCGGTGAGTTGATGGAGCAACTCGGCGAGTTGAGTCAACCCAAAATGTTGACTTTGACCAGAACGTTGACTTTGTCCAGGGGTAAAATTTCATTTTACCCTAAGAAGGATTATCAGTTTTATACTAAGTGTTATTGTGATAATGATAGTCGGGGAGTCGTTGGAGCAGTCGTTAGAGATTCCTCACATGAGATTTCACAGTTAGCTTACGAGGTGAGTTTTCCTCCAATAGGAACGGATCGAAGGCACCAATGCCGACCCGTTTATGTATGTTAGCATATGCCGGACTTAGGTCCAATGTCGGGGTTAGCCCGATCTAGGTTATATGTTTCCGGATTTCGGTCTGATGCTAGGGAAAGCTCGAGGAATGTTTGTATGCTTGATGTCTTCATGATTCTTGCATATGTATGTTTATATGTTCCGGGCTTCGGTCTGATGTCGGGGAAAGACCGAGGAAAGTTTAGCTTATATGTTATGTGTTATATGTTCTGGGTTTTGGTCTGATGTCGAGGCAAGCCCGAGGAATGTTTAGCTTATATGTTATGCTATATGTTACCAGATTTTGGTCCAATGTCGGGGGAAGCCCGGGGAATGTTATATCTTCAAGTTATGTGTTTATGTTATATGCTTATTGATATGTTACATGTATACCGGACCTCCGTCCGATGCCGGGTGGGGACGGATGCCAGACTTCAGTCCGATGTCAGGCGAGGCCCGATGCCAGATTCATCTGATGTCGGGCGGGGCCCATTGTAGTGGGCAAGGCCCAATGTATTCTATTATGTGATTATGTGTATGGTGTGTGGTAGTTTGAGGAGACTCACTAAGCTTCATGCTTATAGTTTTTGGTTTTGGTTTCAGGTACTTCCGCTAGTAAGGGGAAGAGCTCGGGATGACTGCATGGCACACACCATAACTTTTAGCCTGGGAGGATTCACTCTAATGTTTTGACAGATGATTTTGTTATATTGATAGATGTTATGAGATTTTTGAGATACACGATTTATGACTTTTATATGATGAATGATACTTAGGTTTTTTATTAATGAATTAAAAGGAATTTTAGGACCGTATTTTTGGGATGTTTCATCTCAAACTCTTGTGATACATGTCGATGGTATAATGCACCCCATACAGACAATGCCGCTAAATTTTGAGAGCAAACGCCCCTGCCCCCAACTCCAAATCATGTGTTGGATACTGAACCTCATGCGGGTTTAGGTGCCTAGAAGCATACACAATAACCCTTCCTTGCTGCATAAGAACTTCCCCCAGACCAGTGATGGAAGCATCACAATAAAAAACAAAATCCTCATCTCCCTCAGGAAGGGTCAACACTGGGGTCTCACATAACTTTTGCCTTAGTATCTCGAATGCAACCTGTTGCTCAGGCCCCCAATAGGAATTTATTCCCTTCTTCATTAGACGATTGAGGGGAACAACAACCATGGAGAAGTCTTGAATGAATCCCCGATAATACCCTGCTAATCCCAGAAAACTCCTAATCTCTGGAGGAGACTTCGGAACCTCCCACTACATAACAACCTCTATCTTGGTCGGGACGACCAAAATCCCGTTCTGGTGAACTAGGTGTCCTAAGAACTAGACCTCCTGTAACCAAAGCTCACACTTTAAGAACTTAGCGTACAACTGTTCTTGCCTCAGAACTCCCAGTAGCTCTTTCAAATGCTCTTCATGCTGCTCCCTGGTCTCGGAATAGAGCAAGATATCATCAATAAAAATGATGACTGGTTGATCAGGCATTAGACTGCACACTCGATTAATTTAATCTATTAATGTCGTAGGCGCATTGGTTAGCCCAAACGGCATCACGACGAACTGGTAATGACCCGAACGAGTCTAAAACATTTTCTTATCCACGTCCTCCTCTCTAACCCTCGTCTGATGATACCCTAACCTCAAATCGATCTTGGAGAACCAGGATGCACCCTGCAACTGATCAAAAAGGTCATCATTTTGTAAAAGTGGGTAACGGTTCCTTACCGGAAACTTGTTCAACTCTCAATAATCAATACACATGCGATGAGAGCCATCCTTCTTCTTCACAAACAAGATTGGTGATCCCTAAGGCAAACTACTCGGTCTGATAAAATGTTTTCCCAACAGCTCCTGAAGCTGAGAGGACAACTCATGTGTCTTTGGTGGTGCCAATCGGTACGACGCCTTAGCAATTGGGGCCGCATTGAGGACCAAATTGATTTTAAACTCAACCTGCCTCTCAAGAGGCACACCAGACAATTCCTCCATAAACATATCTGGGAACTCCCTAACCATGGGCACATCCAAAACCAAAACCACCTTTTCGACTCGGGTGTCGAACACATACGTAAGATAACCTGAACACCTATTCTGAAGATATTGTTGAGCCCTGGCAACAAAACAAAAGGATGATGCGACCCTGGTTCCCTCTCCATAAATAATCAGCCCCCCCCCCCCCCCCCCATGTGATGTTTGAACCAACACTCGCTGAACCTCACAGTCAATCATCGCACCAAACATGCTTAACCATCCCTACAATATCAGACACATCCCCCATGGGAATAGGGATCAGGTCATTTGGATAAGGCACCTCGAAAATAACCAAAACACAACCCTGATAAAGGCTCGATGTAGAAACCCCTTTTTCGTTGGCAATAGAAACCCGCAACGGCACTCCAACTCTCCAAGAGTGATATCAAAACTCCTATTAAAAGACTGGGACACAAAATACCGAATCGCACCAAAGTCAAAAATCACAATAGTAGGCAAGGAGTTCATTAAGAAGGTACCTACAAGAATCATAAATATAAGCATACCAAGAAATAATTGACAGATTAATCAATGAAAACATACCAATAATGACATCCGGTGCTGCCCTGGCCTCCTCCGCAGTGAGCTGGAAAGCACAACCTCGAGCCCTTGGGAGCTCCACCCTACCCTGGTGTCCATCTGTGATCCTTAAAGTATCCATTTCTGGAGGCTACAACAGCTTTACAACGAGCAAGGGACAATTGGCCTTCAGATGGCCAGCCTGATCACAATGATATCAAATCTTGGTGTGCGATACAAGGGACTGTTGACGAAAATCCTTCATATAATGCCCCTCCATGACATATTTGAGGCATCGAGAAGAAGATCGAAAAACACCCTCATGAACCTTGCCACACTTGCCACAAGTATGACCCCACTGACCTCCTGATCGTGAATCAGTAGGCTTGAACAGCTTTACTATAGGGTGGGACTGAACCGGAGCTTGACAATGCTCCCTCTTCTGGGTCTCTATCTCAATCTCTAGCCTCCTCGTGGCATCCTGAAGCTCAGAGAGGGTATCGTAACATTGGGTAGACACAAACTGTCGAATATTCATCTTGAGCATGCTCAAGTACCGAGTCATCTGAGCCTGCTTTGAAGCAACAAACTCAGGGCAGAAAAGAGCCCTCCCCATCAACATCTTGGTGATCTTTGTCACCGTCTTAGTCGTTTTTCTCAGATCCAAGTACTCCTGAACCAATCTCTACCTCTCCACCATGGGAACATATCTCGTACGGAACATCTCCGAGAACTACACCCAAATAATAGCATCCCTCTGCTCGGGAGTATACAAATTGGTTACCAATATCCACCAATGTTTCGCCTTAACCGAAGAAGGTTCAGAGCGAACTTGACCTTCTGGTTATTCGGGCAAGAACTTGTGAAGAAACAACCCTCCACATCAAATAGCCAACTCATCGCCACATTTGGTTCCTTGAACCTATCAAAATCTGGGGGTTTCGTGTTGTCAAAGTCCCAATACTGGAATGATTTATCCCCTAGAATCACTGCAGGAGTAACAACCACGGTAGCTGCAGCAGCAACGGCCTCAATGAGGGAAACATAAAAATCATTGAATAACTCGATCATAGTGGTCTTGATAGACCCAAACATCTCCGGAATAGAACCCATGAGTGTAGTGGCTACCTCAGTGGTGATCAGCTCGCCTATCTGATCATGAGTCAACCATGGCCTATCTTGGCCACCCACTCCAGAACCAGATCCTTTCGTGAACACCATACTGAAAATGAAAAAATAAATATATTCAAAAATTCCACCATTCATACTGTACAATCATCACAGAGAGGCTAACCCTTAGGGTTTGTGACTTCCTTGATACGCATGTGGGTAATGAGCTTTCAGTACTATGGGCCCATACTACCTTCCACACCTACCCGTATTTGTCTCCATGGATCATCATAAACTACCCAAAAAAACAACCCACAAATAGGATAAGCATACATTCTATACTCTCTCTATAGAGAGAGACAAAGAGAGAAAAAAGAGAAATAGAGAGAGAGAGAGAGAGCAAAATAGTGAAAGAGAGAGAAGGTGGGTAATCACTCCTTAATTGGTCTGATGCACCTACACACTCACTAATGAAACTTCCATCAACCTTGCAGCCACTCATGCATGCTAATCATACATAATTCTAGATCATATAGATAATTGAATACTTGATTCTACCCTAAGCCCACGAACAGATAGGGAACATGAATAAGGCTAAATCAAACATTCTCACGCTATAGAATCTTAGTTATGTGCAACTATGGTGCACACATTAAGTAACTATAGTAACGTTCTCAGTTTCATATATCAAACAGAGAGTTCTCCTAGGCTATCAAGGATCATACATCATGAAATTGTATCATGCAATTCCCGAAGATCCCTAGTCTATCACTAGGAAGTAGTTATATCACAAGAATCAAAAACAAATAACATTGTGGCTAACTTGGGTTACACTTTCTTGCTCCGACTAATCGTTTACATCTCTTCCTTCCTTGGTTACTTTTAAAAATCATTTTGAAAACTTTTACAGATCCTTAGATTAAGTCTGAATTTACACTAATGCTCATCCAATTCTCTCAAACCACTGTTCTAATACCAACTTGTAACATTCATAAATCATGATAAAATGTTTCATTTTTAAATTTAAAATAAATCATTGTTTTCAAACAAAACACATATTCAAGTCAAGCACAAAATACAAATATCCCAAGATCAGTGTATCACAAATCCCAATAGAAACATGTCATCAAAGGATGTGTTCGATCATACATTTGTTTTGCCACGATCAACTGATACTATAAGCCAAAAGTTAGTGAGTTCCCGGAAGTAGCACCATACAACATATAACAACATTTATACTGGGTCCACAACTAACATACTGGATTACCCTTGAGTCCGCAACATAGGTCTGGCTTTTGGTCCTTCTTCTTTAAAAGGAGAAACTATATCCTTGGGCCCTTCGATGATTTTATACTGATATATCTAATGTACCTTTCCAGGTCTAGACTTAATAGATGTGATCAATTAGTAGTTTGATTTGATCATCAGAAATCGGAAATCAAGAAACATAATGTTGAACTTTTAGGTTGATTCGTGATCGATGGCTCTAATCAAAATGATATCTTGTAGAAACAAATGAATAATGTATCACTTATCAAAGGTTTGATTCTTGATATAATCAGAATTTGGAAGTTGATGTGGAATGCACGCTTTGTTGGTTATTCGAAGATTATTTGACCGGTAGTAGTTAATGAATTCTCCAACTAGGAGACAGTTGGAAATAGTTGTCTAATGTCATAACTAACTTGGTATAACATTGGGAATAATGACAAAGTCCTTTTTGTGTTTCCCTCAAGAGCTAAAATAGATGGAAAAAAGATTTAAGAAAAATGAGATAATTAGTTTATTAATTTATCATAGCTTGATAGATTAATTAGAAACTTGTTGAAATTAATTTAGAATGAATTTGGAGTTGAATGGAAATAATTAGAATTAATCAGGAGTTGATTAAATATGTAGGGATTGAATGTTAATTGTTTCAACATTTGAGCAAAAGGAACATTTTGGATCCCCTTAAGGGATGGACAGTTTTTGGGAGTCTTGGAGGCTTCCAAAATCAATATTGGTAATAGAAAAGGAAATGATTTGAATCCTGATTAAATCTGATTATTTAAATGATTCTAGTCTGCATAATCTGCAAGTTACCTCAACTATATAAAGACTCCTTGACCATGAGAATTTCATTCCTTACCTTTCTTACAGTGATAATTTCTTTCTCTTAGTCTTTCTATACTTTCTCCTTAATTTCTCCTTAGAATTGATTGCAAGGAATTCAAGATCTACAAATGCCCTTCGTTGTCCCTACTGATGAAATCACCGATTTGGAGTTCGCCTCAGGAGAAACGCCAAAGATACATCATCATGATGGTATGCATTCCGATCCAAATGAGGAGCAGTCAGATGAAGTTATGTTCGATGATGAAGGTGCTTCCATTGATGCTCCTACGATGCTCTCCTCATTTATCTTTCCTTCAAAGCCATCCTCTTCAAGGCCGGATTTTGATTTATGACTTTCATCCTCCTCTTCCGAGCCGGTTGATTAGGAAATCAACATTGACGATCAGATTCAATCGCATCTCGGAGATGAAACTGAATCTACTCCTCACCAAGAAGTTAAAACAACCAATGCAACTCAAGTTGATCCCTCCATACCAATAGAGACTCAATATGTTGACAGAAACAAGTCCTGGACTTCCACTTCAGACACAAGCTCATCATCTGGAAACTATGTTGATCCTTTTTCCCTCCTGGAATTCCGAGACAATGTCTCTGACACCATGAAGAAGGTTGATGCCATAGAAACCTCTGTGGCCGGACTGAATGCCAAAGTTGACGATAAGGTTTTCGAACTGGATTCCAAGATTGATGCAATCATCAAATCCCTGTCCGAAACCAACAAGTCCAGACCCACTGTTGCTGAAAGAGAAGCCCAACTTGATCAACTCATATTTATCTGACTCAAGCACACTATTGAGGAAGTGGAACAAAAATATGATGCCTCTGTCGATCGCTATCTCGACACAATCACCAAGATGCTCAATGTTCATGATGATTTGGTCAGTGACACCAATGATCTCATCAAATAAACTCATGTTTTTCATGAGAAACAGATCCAGAGGTTAGAGAAGGAGATTCACAAGAAAGATGAGATGAATATGATCATCCAAAAAGTTCTTCTAAAGCTTCTCAGGGTATGCTGGAACATCGTGGATGTTCCGAACCACAAATTTGACGAGATGCTTACCATTCTTTCATCCCACTTCGATCATATCAAACCTCAGGCTGCCACAGCTGACGCTTATGATGCTCTGACTCTTCAGATGAATTAGAGTTTTCAAAAGGTGTTTGAACACTTCTCGGAACTTAAAGCTTCTACAGTGCTTGCATCGGTTGCAGGATCCTACGTTGCCAGAGGGGGAGAAAGACCTAGCTAGAGAAATTAACCTTGGAAACCTATTTTGGAGTTCAGATTCTGAGATGAAAACTCTGATGATTCCTTACAAATCTTTTCAGGTTCTCCAGGTGATGATGGTGATGATGATGATGATGATGATGATGATGATGATGATGATGATGAAGATATGTACATCAAGAACGCCATCATAGGGCTTCCAGCCCCAAAAAAGTTTCCAGCCAAGGTGCTCTCTGAGTAAGTGCAAAGGATTTGGCCATCAACTCTGGCTGATGTACTTCATAGAACCCAAGAAATGGCAAAGGCTAAAGCCTAAACTGCGGTTGACGCCTTCCGGGCCACAACATCAATGCTGCCTCTGATTCCTTCTCTAAAGATTGCTCCTATCGATGAAGGCTCTCCACTCCGGAAGCCGGATGATATTCTGGAAGAGCCCCTGCCTTCCTCTCCTCCGATATTTGTTGTTCATGAGAACATGCAACACATCCTCTCCGCCCTCCAAAAACAAAATGAAAAAGGCAAAAAGCCCATCTCGGAAGTCCATCACTCCAGACCTCCTCCAAAACAAAATTTTGGTTGGTCGCAGAAAGAAATGAATCGAGCACTTGAGGAAAGCATTTAGATCCAATCCTTCAAAGACGATAATCATCATCCGATGCTAAGGATCTTCCCCCTTTGCAGAGATGGAATACTGCAAGATGTAGATATAGTGCCTTTCATGTACTATGTCTTCCCAACCAAGACTCAGACCAGATCGATTTGCCTCTCTCTCCTTACAGCAAGTTCAACACAAAGTTTGACCCTCTCTATCCGGAAGATGATCCTCAAATGATCATCGGACTGAACGTGAAAGATTGAAGACCTTTTATTCCAAGAACTCACTTCCTCAAAAAGAAGTCTGGTCTCGATAAGGGATCACCAAAATTTCTTGATTCGGAAGGAAAATCTTGACCGAGTTCGAACTCAATTTTGTGTTGTTTCGATACCACATCTTCTGAAACAAAACCAACTCAGAAGACCATCACTGATGCCGACTTTCCTGCACTCAATCCAAACAACATTCTGACCATTGTTGCATACTTCAGAACGCACCAAGAAGATGATCTTAGCATGGGAGCTTACCATGCTACCCTGAGCTTTCTCAAAGATTATGTTGCTGAATTTTGTCGTTGTGATTATGAATTGGCCCATCTGTTCGGAACCAAAAAATACTTGTCCAAAATTGACTTAATGCTGCCAGAAGCTAAGATATTGGCAGAAGGACTCATTGATGAACCTGTGCTAGGATTTTTCTATCTTCAAAGGAAAACAAACAAGAAGGACTTCTTCCGAGTCCTTGACAAACATCTGGTTCCTACCAAGGCCCTTTGTTAGTTTATCAGCCGAGCATCAAAGTCGAAGCACCAGAGAACGTGAAGACAAAGTTCAGAAATCAGTTGTAGTGGTACATTGAAGCCAGAGAATGGTTATATAGAGCGTATGTGTTCATCAAGGAAGATTCGAACTAAGCTGACTGGATTGCTAAGTTCAGTTAGGGGAGACTATTGGAACCTGAAAGTGAACCTTTAGTAATCTCTAACCTTTGGATGTTCCGAAGTCAGTCTTAGGTCCAAGATGGAATAAGGTCCGAAGTCAGTCTAGGGTCAGAGATGAAGTTAGTGTCTGGAGTAGAAAGTATGTTCGAAGTGAAGATGTTTTGAGATAATGAATCCGTTTGAATTAATTACTCTTGTCGTTTTGCTTGATGTAACAGTACATAGGACTTTGTTAATTTTGTCAAAATGGATAATTAGAGTCTCAGAAGTAACTCTTTTATCTGGTCATGTGTATGTATTTGGGTTTGTACGATGTACCTCTTACTCCTATAAAAGGAGTCTTTTATGACAAGAATAGTAGACGTCTTTTTTCTCCAAAGATAGATATATTCACATTCACTTCACTTTCACTCTTCTCTCAAATCTATCTTTCAAACATTCTTCATGTTCATTTATTGTCTTTACTTTGATTATACTAATTACAACATATTTAATACTTGAAGTACTTTGTTGATTCTCGTCTTCAGTCTCGATTAGTCTTGCCAGACTTGACTGGAACACTTAATCAGAAGCAGACATTAATCTTAAGCATTAACTCAAGGTTTGAGTTTTCAAGCCTTGTCCCTGCGCAATCAGATCCTTGTTCTCACACAAACCTCATATGTCACCACCATAACTACATCGACCATCCATCTTCCCTTTTTGGTGTCGCCGCCATCATTATGTTTTGGTATGTAAAGACGAATCTACGGTTTGCAACCATCATCATCGTCAAGTTGCAGATCGAAGTGGCGGTGGTTGATGGAGAAGGAGATACGATAATGTTGCCTTCATCTGTTCGTCACCGACGAAACCATAAGGTTTCTAGCGGCACTTAGGGTTTTCAGAATGTCTCTCTCCGACTTTGACGACAAAAGGGTTAAGCGGCATCGTTGGGGTTGCCCAGATCTGTAACTCGATAATCGATGATATACAAGCATTGTTGCTAGAGTTTCTAGAAGCGGCAACTTCGTCTCTTTCCATTCTCGCTTCGTCCCTTCACCACAAACAGGTCATCAGACCTTCATTTACAAATAGATCTGCATGTCGTCTTCGTCTTACGACAAAGAGATCATATCTGCAACTTGAGCGTCTTGGTCTGGAAACTCGAGCGACATATAGCTTCTGATTCACAGACTAAAGACGGGAAGCCTCTTTCCTTTTTTTCCTCCACTAAAAGCTTGTTCATAAGCCGACTGGATCATCTCATCTTTTGTGTAATTGGATGTGTGGTTCAATGGTTGTTTACAAGAATAAGAATGAGGAAAGAAAGTTGGATCTATTGATGTTGGTTCCTAGAGAGAGAGAGAGAGAGAGAGAGAGAGAGTTTTTCATTTAAAAAATAAATAAAATAAATAAAAATAATGCTAAAAACAATGAAAAAGGGCAAAGTAGTCATCCTACATTTAAATTCATTCAAGGACCAACACTACAACAAAATTCTTATTTTGTGGATGCAACCCAAAACATTTTGGACCAAAGATCTAATTTCTGAAATACCACATGGACCAACTTACAATTTTGTCATTTTTTAAAGGATTTCACTCCACAACTTCCTAGTTTCATAACTCGGTGGATTAACAAGAAATCGATTAGAAATTTATATATTTGAAATTGTATTAACCAATTATTTAAGTGATCAATTTTTTTTATTAGAGGAACAATTGATTTTTTTTAAATAATAATTAAAAAAACATTTTTAGAAAGATATAATAGTAAGTTAAAAATATATTTAAAACAATTATGAAATGTTGAAACTTATTAAAAATAATCATTTAGAAATATATGATATTTTGAAAGTGTATTAATGATAATATTATATTTACAAATTGGTTCATACAAATATGATATTTCGATGTTTAAGAAAAACTTAGTTGAATCGTTCTGATGATAAGTTTTTGGTTCGATCGGTTCAACCGATTTTCATAATTTGTATTTACTCTCTCTCTCTCTCTCTCTCTATATATATATATATATATATATATATATATATATATATATATATATATATATATATATAACATGGACATCTACAAACATAAATCTTTTTCATAATGAATTATATTATAAAACCATAGACATAATAATTTAAAAATATCGGTCTTCAAATTGACAAATCGGCGTCGGACCGGTTTCTGGTATTGGTGTGCATCGTTAGCTTTTGAGTTGTGTACACTTCAGATAAATTAATCAATCGGGTTATTCAATTTGCTTTGGAGATGAGATGTATTTAACGAGTTGACTAAAATCCAATTATACACCTCCAATAAATCAGTTTTTACCGGTTCGACTCAGTTTTAAAAATAATTTCTGATTCAGTACGATCTAGAAATTGACATAAAACTTGTTGTTGTTGAAAACATTCTTGTCTTTGATTTCCGGTCTAATCGGTTCAACCGGTCATTTCAAAATGGTTTTTAAAACAAAGATGAAATTTTCCCTATATATAAAAGGGGAAAATGACTCTTGAGGGTAATTAACTTTTGCGTTTGTACTCATTTGGTCCCTTTTCTTTTTTTTGTATTCAATATACCATCGAACTTGTTGTTGGTGTTTACCATAGCCCTTTTGACCGGCTTTTGACCTGTGATAGCCGGTCAAAGGGTTATGGTGAACACAGACAACAAGTTCGATGGTATATTGAGTACAAAAAAAAAAAAAAGGGACCAAATGAGAACAAACACAACAGTTGGTTACCCTCCTGATTCATTTTCCCTTTACTCATTTACAACAAATCCCACATCATTTCCTACTGATATTAATGACTTTTATGAGATTCATTCTTGCTTCTCTTTAAAACATAACCTACGAAAGGACATTATTCATACATGTACAACTTTGTAATGCACTTGAATATTTATTAGGGGAATCTTGACTAAGCAGGCGCATTTCATGACTACATTTACATTTCCAATCAAATGATTTATCGTATCATGGATTCTAGACAAGTCTACAAACGAGTGGAATCACAAGTGCAATGATTTTTGAGTTTACTTAGCTTTAAGATCGAACTCATGGGATAAGATACAACATCAGTATGTACAATACACCATTGTATTGTACATACTGATGTTGTATCTTATCCCATGAGTTCGATCTTAAAGCTAAGTAAACTCAAAAATCATTGCACTTGTGATTCCACTCGTTTGTAGACTTGTCTAGAATCCATGATACGATAAATCATTTGATTGGAAATGTAAATGTAGTCATGAAATGCGCCTGCTTAGTCAAGATTCCCCTAATAAATATTCAAGTGCATTACAAAGTTGTACATGTATGAATAATGTCCTTTCGTAGGTTATGTTTTGAAGAGAAGCAAGAATGAATCTCATAAAAGTCATTAATATCAGTAGGAAATGATGTGGGATTTGTTGTAAATGAATAAAGAGAAAATGAATCAGGAGGGTAACCAACTGTTGCGTTTGTTCTCATTTGGTCCCTTTTCTTTTTTTTGTACTCAATATACCATCGAACTTGTTGTCTGTGTTCACCATAACCCTTTGACCGGCTATCACAGGTCAAAAGCCGGTCAAAAGGGCTATGGTAAACACCAACAACAAGTTCGATGGTATATTGAACACAAAAAAAAGAAAAGGGACCAAATGAGTACAAACACAAAAGTTAATTACCCTCAAGAGTCATTTTCCCATATAAAAGAGTATTTCTTACCGATGATTTAAAGACCCTTTTGTAAGTGTTTTCTAAGATTAATTTGAAAATCTATGTGACCATCAATTTACTCTTTTAATTACTGTTTTACTAATGTTTTAAACCAAAACAATATATAAATTGAAGCTTCGCCTTTTTTTTTGGCATTGCCATCGACACACAAGTCAATTTACCATTGTTTTCATTTATCATTATAAATTTATGATTAAAATTTTCAAAAAAAAAAAAAAGTTATCAATTTATTATGCTTTCGTACTAACATGTTAGTTCAAACATATTTTCCGTAAACTTTGTAGTATAAACCAATCGACACTTTTTATATATCAAAAAAAAAAAAAAAACTCATGAGTCGGTACATAGGTGTAAAATTAAATTTTCATTATGTTGGTTGAGATAAATTATATTTGGTACTCTTGAGCCTCCACGCGATTTTCTCATATGTAATTATTTATTAGATAGTGTATATCTTTTAAATAGTAAACAAAAATAAAATCGGGGGGCCCGGGGGGGGGGGGGGGGGGGGGGGGCGGTTGGAGGGGGGGGAATTCAAGATTTTCAAGATATATAAACTTTCAATATGTGGGCACAAGATACTGAATTAGACTATAAGTTGGTACTATATCTCAATCAATAATTTTAAATGTACTCGGCAATAATTGAAAATATTTATTTGATGTCAGAAACTAAATTAACGTCCGGCAGTTTATATATATATATATATATATATATATATATATATATATATATATATATATATATATATATATATATATATATATATATATATATATATATATATATATAGGATTAGGTTCATGTGAGACGGCCTGATTTTGTGAGAACGTGAGACGCATTTTTTTAATTTTTTTTAGTTAATTCAAATTCCAAAAATAATCTTAAAATTTTTTTTTTTGGATTTTTCCATTTATTTTGAATTTTAATTTTTTTTTTTAGAATATGTACAGTGTAATATTCTATTAGAATATTTCACGTATTTTTCAAAAAAAATGGAATTTTTTTTATTTTTTTTAGTTAATTCAAGTTCCGAAAATAATATTTAAAAAAAGAATTTTTAGATTTTTTAATTTATTTTGCATTTTAAAATTACTTTTTAGAATATGTCAGTGTAATATTCTATTAGAATATTTCACGTATTTTTCAAAAAAAAAAACGGAAATTTTTTAGTTAATTCGGGTTCCAAAAATAATATTTAAAAAAAGAATTTTTGGATTTTTCCATTTATTTTGCATTTTAAAATTATTTTTAGATTTGGTCTCACGGTCTCACAAAATTAGAATGGTCTCAAATGAACCTGAGCCTATATATATATATATATATATATATATATATATATATATATATATATATATATATATATATATATATATATATATATATGTTGGTTCCTTTGAGATAAAAAAAATAGAAATTGTGAGATATGTGTATAACCGTTTGATGTGCTTATGTTTGTTTCTGAAACTATGCGGTGGCATATTTGTAATTATATTGGTAACTTATTAAACTAACGTCGTTAATTTACGATTGTAGGGCTATTGTTGTAATTTTTCAAAGATTGATATGATTTTTGCAGGCTACGATATTGTAACCGCCTATTGTTTTCTTTTCTTTCTCGATCAAAGTCTGACTTCGAATTCTCAGGAAACCCTCTTTTTCTTTCTTTATCGTATTTTGTCCTAGTTTTCGTTTCTTACCTGTTATTGAAAAATCAGTAAATGTCTTCAGGAGAAAATATAAACGAAGTCGCATGTTCGTTAATTGAAATGAAAGGTTAGAATGCGAGTTATTTTTCATTTCATTGATAATGCATGTTTTTATTAATTAGTTAACTGTCGTTTTGTGTTGATAATGATGTTTTTTGTTTTGATTCAGTAGGCTTTTCGTCATTTTAACTTGATTTTGATGATTGTCTCGTTTGGAGTTGATATGTTTTTTATTATGTTTGTTTGTGGTGGTTTTTTATGTAAGTTTTTGTTTATATTTTCACAGATAAGGATTTCAAAAAAAACTATGTTCGAAAAAAATTCAAAAATCAAAAAAATATCGAATGCGGTAGAAGTGCTGTTATTTTTGAAGGTACAGTTCAAAAAAATCATCTATTATTAGAAGTATAAATAAACATATAACTTAATGTTTGAAGTTATTTGTTGTAATCATAACTGATTTTTTGATTTTTCCAGTGTATTGAACATAACATTTAGTTATATGTTTATTTCTAATTCTAATCATAGACGATTTTATACGTTTGTTTATAATCATTGGTAAATAGTAATGATAAATGTATTTTTATGTATCAAACATGAATATAAAGTAATTTTTGTAATCCTAACTAATTTTGTGGTTCTTTTAAGTGGATTGTATATAACATTTAGTTGTATTTTTATTTATTGTTCTAATCATAAATGATTTTATACGTTTGTTTATAATCATTAGTGAATAGTAATGATAAATGTATGTTTTATTTTTTACTAACGCTATGTTTGTAATGAAAATTATAGTTAAAAAAAGGAATGTAGATAGCTCAAGGAAGAGATGGTCATCTTCCAAAAGAGAAAAGGTGAATGTGGTGTCACAAACACGTTCAAAGACATCTAAAAATACAGTTATTGAACAACCAAAAGTGAAGCTGAGGGTTAAGGTCAAAACTGTAAGTAAGAAACGTGAACTATCTGATGAAGATGATGCAGATTTTCAGAGTCGTCCTGGATCTTCAAAGAAACCAAAGAGAGAAACTAAAGTTTTGAAGAAAGATAAAAAAGCTGCTGTTATAAAAGAATTTCCTTCATTGAAGAATCGATGTTCACCCGGGTCATTGTTGGATGTTATTCAAGGTTTAAGTAGAGAACAGAAGGATTTTGTTAGGGCTATAGGATTTGGGAGTTTGTTAGGGATGAAGTTGATTGACGTACCGTTGAAGATTGTTTATTATGTTCTTGATCATTTTAATTTTGAATCTTTAAAGGTGGAGTTTGATAATTGTGAAGTTAGTGTTGATAGTAAGTCTGTTCAAGAGATGTTAGGATTACCATCTGGTGGCTCATTACTTTCAAACATGGATTACATTTCGGAGAATAATGAAGAGAGTTGTATGTTTGAGTGGAAAAAACAGTATGAAAATATTGATAAATTGAGATTGAAACAGCTAAAGAATGAACTTGTTCAAACTAGTGTTGCGGATGACAACTTCATAATTAATTTTTTGGTTCTTTTTATTAATACTTTATATGAGTCTACAAGCATGGGTAAATGTAATCTGAATCCATTGTATTTAATCAGAAGAGATACTGATTTAAGTAGCATTGACTGGTGCGATTACATTGTGGATTGTTTGGTAAGGACGAAGAAGGTTTACAACCCAGAGAAAGAATCTTCTTTCTTTTATGGACCAGCAGCATACCTTATGGTACGTGAGTTATTTTTTGATATTTATTATTCTTTTTAGTTGTAAAAATATGTTTGTTTTTATAATAAATCATATATGATTTTATTACATACAATCATATATGATTATGTAGTATAGTTTTTGTTTAATTATATATTACACATCAAAATCATATATGATGTTATATATGTTATGATGTTATATATGTTTTTTTGTAGTTGTTGTATGTGGATACTTTCAAGTTTGATCATTTGCAAGTCACACGTAAACATCCAACTATTTTTTATTGGACGTCAGAGAATATAAGGTTTCTTGATGATATTTTACAAGAGAGTGGAGGATTTGGGTGTGGACATGTTAATGAAGCATATGTTGAAGAAAAATTTCAAGAATGTGAGTATAATGAGGAGGAATCTGGTGGTGATGAGGTTGAATCTAATGGTGGGATGAAGAAGATTTTGATGTTAATAAAGTTAGTGATGTGGAGGTAATTCTATAGTTTTATTCATTTATGATTTTATTAGTTTAGTCATTTATGACTTTTTATGTTTACGTATTTTAGTTGTAAGTACCTTTTTTTCTTATGTAGGTGTATGAAAGTAAAATTTCACGTATGTATCAGAAGATGGAGGATTTGAAAAAGGATCTTGTTGTAAAGATAAATGAGGGAGTGTTGAAGTTTCCTCAAAGTCAAATTTTGAAAAATTGGAAATTATTATTTCCTGTTGAAGATTTAAGCACAGAAAGTTTTGATTTCAATTATGTTTCACAAAAATATAAAGAACCGATATTAACACCCGATTTTGTTCAAGTTAATGATGAAGATTATGGGAATGATTTTCTTAATGATGATGAAAATGCTGAAGATTATAATCAAGGGAAATGTTCTGGTGGTCAGGGGGGATGGAAGTGATCCACATGAGGGCAATATTGGTAAAAATCATGTTGAAGGTAAAGGTGATGATGATGAAGATGATGAACAAGGAAATGGAAGTGGATGTGATAAAGAAGAGGCC
The DNA here is from genome assembly GCF_002870075.4 of Lactuca sativa. Taxonomy (NCBI): domain Eukaryota; kingdom Viridiplantae; phylum Streptophyta; class Magnoliopsida; order Asterales; family Asteraceae; genus Lactuca; species Lactuca sativa. The sequence continues at coordinate 9,025,829 of NC_056625.2, forward strand.
ATGAATTTAAATTATGTTGTCAAAAATGTTACTAAGAGTGTGGGTCTAACGGATAGCCATGAAGGTGTATCTTTTAGTCAATTTATTTGCAATCCAGTTGTTGAAAGTTTTCTTAAAACTTTGGATCAAGGTAGGCATATTTTATTATTATATATACTTTAATCATATATGATTTTAATTTTTTATATTTGAATTTTATAGGTACTGATAGTTGTTTAAATCATAAATTAATTGAAGATGATGTGAATTTAAATTTGACTTGTATTGATGATGGTAAGTATTTATTTATGTATTTTTAATACATAAAAAATATATAAATATGTTATATAGATGATTCATCTATGATTTTAATAATTTAGGCACTGTAAATTTTGGAGACGATGATCATAAAAATAAAGATGGAGGTAATTTGTTTATAATTATTGTTTATTCATATATAATTGTGTTTATAATTATTGTTTAGTCATATATGATTTTTACAATTTTATTGGGTAGAAAATGTTGAAGATTGTTCAAATAAAAACAAGGATTCGAATGAGACCGGATCATTGAAAAATGATATTGTTCCAAGTTTTAGTCTTGGATTTAGTCAAGATTCTGAAGGTTCCAAGAAGTCATCTCAAAGTCAAATTTCTTCTGAACGGATGACAAGGAAAAAGATTAAGGATAGAGTTATTTTGGGTAAACCAAGTGCTGGTCCAGAGTGTGTTATTCCAAATGTTGATGTTATTGATGCTAGTCCAGTTTCTTTTGCACCCCCTTTGGGTACATTAGAAGGACCATCAAAACCTATTTCTAGAAAACCTAAAGATATAAATGAAGAAGCAACAACATTAGTGGATATCAAAGGAAAGAGACAAATGAAGTTTTCTTATGTTTATAAGTCACCATTTAAGGAAAGGTTAATTGATTTTAAACCTAGTTTGACACAAGTAGAAAATGTTGTTTGTGAATGGCTTTTCAATCTTCAAGGAAATCCAGGGTAATTTTTTTTAATATAATTTTTTATTTTTATAATTATAATTTTTTTTATTTTAAATAACATTTAATTAAATATATACATGGATATTGTATTGCTTATGGAAACATATGTTATTGGTTTTAGAGCTAATTATGAAAAAAACCATTTGCATGTTAGTGTTCTTGATTCATTGTCTCATATACTAAATCATCAAGAGAAATTCATAGATGTTAATTCTCCACTCAAGTTGTTCATGAATTCTGACACTGTAAGTTTTTATTTTATTCTTTGCTTTTCATATGTTGATAATCATTAATAATTTTTTTATTAAATATTTACATGTTATTATATAATCATTTATGATTTTCTTATATTACAGACTTTGTCATTTGAATATACTCATTTGAATGAAACTGCAAAATATAAAGTTTTCAAGGACAGCTTCTCTCGCAGTGTTTCTGGTGACAGACTTGAAGGTTTTGAAGGATGTTGATATGGTATATTTATTTTTATATACATATATATATATATATATATATATATATATATATATATATATATATATATATATATATATATATATATTATTTATAATATTATACATGTTGATGTTAGGTATTTTTCCCGGTTTTGAGGCATAAGCACATATATCTTATTGTTATGAATATGAAGAAACATGCTTTTGAGGTTATCTATAATGGTGCAGATGATGCTGATTTCGATGATAAGTATGGTGTAGTTTTTAAACCTCTTGTAAGTTTCAAATGATATTTATTCTTTAGATTTGAAATCATATATTATATGTTTTATAATTATTATACTTATATTTTTCTGACTTGAAATCATATATGATTTTCAGAAAAAGTCTTTTTTGAAGTGTCTAAAAGAGATTGATCATGTTAAAGCAAATGAAATGGCTGATAAAAATCTTACTCCAGTAAGATTGACAATGTCATGGGGGACAGTTTATAACAAAGTGGATTATGGAGTTTTTGCTATGAGACATATGGAGAGTTATTTTGGAGAAAAATGTTCTAAATGGAAATGTGGTCTTCCAAAAGAAGGTGGTTCTCAAGAAAAAATTCTGGAAAAGTTGAGAATGAAATATGAAACCACAATTTTAACTTCTGAGATTAATACAAAGCATGATGATGTGTTGAAAGCTGCGTATGAGTATCAAAAAGTTGATCAAAAGATTTGCGGTAAGCATTCATATGATGCTCAATGCAATATAGAAAGAAGGCTATCATATTTTTTTTGATTGAATATTTTCTTATTGATGATGTTATAAGAACAAGTTTGTTTATGTTGTGTATGTTATGGATATTGTGAAGAATGTTTGTTTTTATGATGGTGGAAAACATGGTGATAGAAAACAAGTCAATATGTATTTTGGTGGATTTTATTATGTAAGTTTGTTTGTGTGAATGATGTTATTGAATGTTAATCATAAGTGATTATGTTATATTTTTATATGTAATTTATGTTTTTAGTATTGATTATATGTTTCTTATATGTAATCATTAGTGATTGTATCGATTTTTTTTATGCTTTTATAATCATAAATGATTATATTTGTTGTACAATACATTATAATTTATTATATCTTTTTCTTGATAAGTGAGCTTATCTTTACTGCATGGAATACATCACCATGCAGAATCTTATCTTTGTAAGATTTTATTTTTGTTTTTTAGTGTTTGTATTGAAGAATCTTTTCTTTATAAATGAAAACTGATTTGTACAACCATATATTGTATTTTTTTTTATAAGTGATTATGTTTGTATAAAGGGGGTAGCCTCATGCTACGCCTTATATTTCTTCAAAGATGATTCCTTATACTTCCAAATGGTTAGTTTTGTTTATTAATTTCTTTAATTTTTATATATCACCATTATTTATTTATGATCTAAACAACTTCCATTTTGTTTCAGGTAAAATATGGAGTCTATAAGTCTAAAAGAACTAATTTTGTTGTATCTAATAACATGTTCCCCATTTTTTCAAGATTCTTGTTCTTTTATTTGTAGCTAGATTTTCATACATATTGTAGCTGACTCCAAGAACGCATCTTCCATCATTACTTAAAAAGTTTATCTTCATTGAACATATCAGATCTTTACTGGATGTCTTTGAAGTAGAGGAATGTTGTTCATTTAAAGAATATTTCTTTTTAATGAACAACATTTCTCTACATCAGATATGTAGTAAAGATTTGTTAGGTTCAATGGAGATAATCTTTCTAAGTAATGGTGGAAGACTTCTTGGAGTCAGCTACAATCTGTATGAAAATCTAGCTAGGAATATGAAGAACAAGAATCTTGGAAAATGGGGAACTTGATATTTTAGACTTGTGAAATTGTTTGTTATTGAAGATTTTATCATGTTTGATGTTATTCTATGATGATGAATATGTTATCTTTAGATTTTTTATGAGCAGTGTTGTATATTTGTTAGGAACGATGTTGTTGTATATGGTTTTATGTAATGCTTAGATGTTTTTTATGTGTAATCATATTTTTAATCAATTATGATTAAACAAAACATATGAAGTAGTATTACATAATATTTTATGGTTATACAGATGAATATTGTATATGGTTATGTGTAATGATTACATGTATTGAATAATAGTTATATGTAATCTTAAATGCTTGTAGTAACATTTAATAAAAGTTTAATCATGAATGAATATATTATCAAATCAAAGAAAGAATTATCAAAGTAGATTAAATCCAGAAGACAAAATCATAGTAAATTCTGTTTTATAAAAAGAGTAAAGTGTACTAAACAAAAAGTATATTATTTTTTTAAAAAAATTTATGACTTATTCATTACTGATTAAAGCAGTAAATATCTATGTATCTTTTGATGATTGTTCGGCTGCAAGTTTGATTGGGCATGTATGCAAGTTATGAGGAGCCCTTTCTCCACATCCTGAGCATCTTCTAGTTTGCTTGTTTGAATTTTTATACGCTATTTCTGCTACACTTTGAATTCTACTTTTCTTTCCGCATCCTTTATTGCTTTGAACATTTGGAACATTGATGTCAATGTCTTTTGGAATAGTTATGCCCATGAGCTTTCCTACCTCTTCAACATCTGTCCTATTCTTCTTCTGCAATTCATTTGTAGGATCGTTTTTATATTCCTTCATCATGCTTTCTGTTTTCTTAACAAACAAATCCATTTTTTCTTTATTTTTTCTTACGTATTCCAAACATGCTTCAAAGTTGTAGTATGCTTGATTGACAGATTTGTTAATTTCACTGTCTCCTATATCATATACATGTCTACCAAAATTATAATGCCTTGATATCACATCCTTTCTCCAACGATTCTCAATGTACTGTTCATGTATCTCCTTAATTCCATGTTTCATGAGTATGTTGAATGCATGTTTGCACAAAGTCCCAAAGAGGTTGAAGTGTTCACAAGTACATTTTACATCATTGGTTGGAAGTTTTATTTCTACCTGTTCAAAAGCAGTTAAAGCATTAAGTGTTTTATAATCATAACTGAATATTTTTTTTATATTATGTGCTGATTCAACAAAATTTAAAATAAGAATATATTACCTCAAATTCTATTTTTAGATCACTGTTTTTGTTCAGTTGTTCCACTTTGTATAAATCTCATCCATTTTTTGTTCCAAGATGTTCGTATTGGCAGTACCAAGAACCTTTATAGATTTCTTTCTATACTTCATAAAACAATGTACTTGTATAAACTTTTTCAGCATGTTTTTCTATTGGTCGTGGTGAAATAAATTTATATACCGCCTTCTTTGATTGATGATCAATCTCATGTTGTGTATTTCTTTGTTTTTAAATTGTTGTGTCATAGTTCATCATGAAATGTAAAAGTAAATTTCCAGATTGAGAGTAAGTGTTGAAGAAGGAGCTCATGCTTTCTAATCTTGAAGTGGTTTTCATCAATTGAGACATTCTTATGTCATTGAAGTATGCAGGTATCAATTTGTCACGTAATCCAAACATATCATTGAACCATCTTTTATCTTCTAGATTGAATTCATTAATAATCAAATCCCACTTCTTTTCAAACTCATCAGGTTTGATATGCATGTTCCAAACAAGCTTGTTAAATCTTTTCTTGAAGTCTTTGTTTTTAAATATATCGCCAGTAACCTATGAATGAACAACTTTGCTTATATAAGTATAAATTATATACCTATTTGGATATATCATATATGAGTAATCATATATGATTAATCAATCATATATGATTAATCATATATGACTACTATAATGTAGGATATATCATGTATGATTAATCATATATCATATATGTATTGTAATCATATATGATTAATCATATATGATATATGAGTAATCATATATGATTAATCATATATGATTACTGTAGTGTAGGATATATGATGTATGATTAATCATATATCATATATGTAATGCAATCATATATGATTATATATGATTAATCATATATCATATATGTATGAATAATCATATTTGATTAATCATATATCATATATGTACTGTAATATAGGATTGATCATATATTATTATATAATCGTATTATATAATCATATATGATTATATATTATTATATACTGTATCATCATAATCATAGTATGATATATGATAACTTATATTATTATAATCATATATGATTAATCATTTATAATCATATACGATTATATAATCATATTACTAAAATATACTTAATTATATATCATTATATCAATCATATATGATTAATCATATATGATTAAGTATTTTAATAATATGATTATATACTGTATTATCATATTACATACTATGTAATCATATATGTTTATACAGTAAGTATGGTATCTGATAATTCATATTATTAGAATAGTTAATCATATATGGTTATATAGTATGATATCTGATAAGTCATATATGAATCATCTTTCATAATACTATATAAGCATATATGATTATATAATGTATTTTTATTATACATTTGCTTGCAGTTTTTTCATTATATGCCACATGCATAGTCTGTGTCTTGAATTTGGTAAGACAGATTCCACTGCTTATTTTATTGCTGCATCTTGATCAGTTAGAACAATTTTTGGTGCTTTCCCTTCATGAGCTCTAAGAAAAGCTTTAAGCAACCATTCATACGACTCAATTGTCTCTCTACTCAGCAACCCAGCACCAACAGTAATTGATTTCTTGCGGTGGTCAACTGCTGTGAATGGAACAAATACCATTTTATACCTATATAAAGAAAATGAGTTTAGTACAATCATATTTGATTAAATAGTATGTTTAAATTTATATACATTAACTTACTTGTTTGTTCTAAAAGTTGCATCAAAAGATATAACTTCTCCAAACTCTACATAAAAAGTCTATTCTCTTTCATTTGCCCAAAACATAGCAGCCAACAGATCTCCATCACATAGGAACTTAAATGAATAATTTGGGTAATGATCTCTACGATCATTCATTTTGTTTATCATTATTTGAGCATCCTTGTAACATAAAATTCTATTTACTCCTCTCCTCAAGTTTTTGTAGTTTGTTACCTTCGCCCCTACATATTCATATCCTCCTTTCAAAACTGCTCGTATTTTGTGAGCCATTGTCGGACCAATTTTAGCTTTTGATGCACATACTACAAACTCTTTTTCAGAATATGACATCTTTCTTGCCTTTTTCGTATAAGGTCTTTCCTCTATACTTTCCAGTGGGTGGTTGTGCAATACAAAGAATTTCTCAACTTTGTAATTTGTTGTTCCATAAACATTTTCAAATATAATCTTTGTTGTACACCCAGTAATTATCTTGTTTGAATTTGGTTTTCTCTTGATAGAACTTGTAGCCAACGTATCACAAGGTTTTGGTTTATCCTTTCCACCCCTATTGCATTTAACATATTTTTCTTTTATTATTTGGCTATAGTATTTTGATTGGCTAGTCAGTCTTGTATGAGAACCTGCCATTTCTGCATAATCTGTATACATTTTTACTTCCAAATCTGGTACAAATTCTATAGGGACATCTGGTTTATATTCAGATTCTTCAATTTTGTTACTGCAATATGATTCATTTGTTGAATTTGAACTTTCACCTGATAAAAGAAGGGAATGACAAATATGTTATTATATAATTTTATGTTGTAATAATCATATGTAATTAAAGATATGTATTTATATTTTAGTATAAAAAATCATATTTGATTTTAGATATTAATATACTATTAGATGTTAAATCATATGTATTTGTACATTGTATTATATGATTGATCATATAATATACTATGTAATCATAAATGATTATACGTATTAATTTATAAATAATCAAACTTGATATTGTTTAATCATGTATGATTAATCATATGTATTTGTAGTTTGTAATATATGATCAATCATATTTTATGATGTATAATCATATATGATTATTCATCCAAATATAATATTAATATAGATTTCAATTTGAAAACATATATGATAAATCATAATTAAAAACTATAAATACATATGATTAATCATAGATATGAAAAGTCATATATGATTATTCATCCTTATATGATTAAATCACATATTGTATTGTATAATCATATATGATTTTTCATAATTTGTATTGTATAATAAAAGAATGAGAATGAAGTGTAGAAACAATAATGTAATATGTAGTATTAAAACGAATTAGTTGTACCTTCAATACGAATCGTATTTTGAAGTTCTTCAGAAGTGAAAGAAAATGAATCGATTTGTTTGTCGTTACGAGATGAATTGATTTCAGCTATAATAGTATCAGTTGCGATCGACTTGTCAATTTCTTTTGGATTCGACATCATTTATGAAAATTGATTTTGATTCAATTTTCAAATGTTTTGTTTATGATTGCGAGGTGCTTATTTCTTCGATTTGAGGATTGTATCTTGTATTTATGAGGATATGAACTGATGCTCTGTTTCGATCGTTTTTTTCGATTTGAAGATTGCGATTAATTTGATAACAGATTCAATAAAAATAGGATCTTTTTTATTATATTGAATAATTGTTGAAGATTAGATGATATGATTACGTGACTGATACTGAAAATCGATGATTTAGCGATATGATGATTTTTAGAGAAGGAAGGTGTTTGCTTTCTGAACATTAATTTGAAGTTTACTATTATACCCCTTAATCATTTAACAGTTGACGTTAAGTTCCATTGGCTGATATTTAATCTCACAATCTCTAATTTTTTTATTAATCTCAAGGAAACCATCCCATATATATATATATATATATATATATATATATATATATATATATATATATATATATATATATATATATATATATATATATATATATATATAGGTAGGTTTCGTTGAGATAAAAATAAAATACAGATCTTGAGATTCAACCTTAGACATGTATTTCACATCTGCCGCTCTAACCCTCTGGTGTACCGGCACGACAAGCCTGGTATAGTCATAAATGATTATACAGTGTCGCTCGTTCCTTTCTCCTTCGCCACCATCCCACCACCATATCCGCCACCGCCACCATCACTACCATCACCTCTGATATCAGTTGACCCCACCACAATCACCTCCGTTACTTATACTACCGCCACCTCTGTCACCACCACCTCTTCTGCCACCAACTGTCATAATCATTTTTTATTACTCAATCTGTGAACAGACATATATGTATAATCATTTATGATTACACATATACATATAAGTATGTATAATTCTATATGATTATACATATTTGTCATATAATCATTTATGATTAGACATACGTTATTGCTGCCGGTAGGATAGAGCATTAGAGCGACAAATAAGAAATATATGCTTGAGGTTGAATCTCAAGATCTCTACTGTTTTTTAATCTCAAGTGAATCCTCCCCCATATATATATATATATATATATATATATATATATATATATATATATATATATATATATATATATATATATATATATATATATATATATATATAGAGAGAGAGAGAGAGAGAGAGAGAGAGAGAGAAAGAGACAGAGACAGAGAGAGAGAGAAAAAAAAGAGAGAGAGAGAGAGAGAGAGAGAGAGAGTTAAGTTCAAATATTCTACTATCTATTATGTGCATGCATGATTGATTATGGACCAATCATTTTAGTTATTTTAAGAAAGTAATTAATGCATATTAAATATTGAAGATTTAATTAATACTCATTATATCTTCAATATCTAATATGCATTAATTACTTTCTTAAAATAACTAAAATGATTGGTCCACAATCAAACGTACATGCACACAATATATAGTCAATAACATATATATATATATATATATATATATATATATATATATATATATATATATATATATATATATATATATATATGTGTGTGTGTGTGTGTGTGTGTGTGTGCAAAAAGGAAAGGTTGTAGACTTTTAGCATGAACGTACATGCACCGGATTATAACAAAACTCACTTTCTTTTTTTCGTTTAAAATATTTTTTAAGCTATGTTTAAAAAAAACTGAATATACCGTTTTTCACGATTTTTCGTCCTATTTCCATAGAGATCCTTGATGATAAATAAAAAACGAACTTTTTTGTCGAAAAAAAACGCACTTCATTTTTTGTTGAAACCTTAAGGTCTACTTTTTTTTTTTTTTTTTTATAGAAAAACATAATAATAAATATATCAAAATTCATACTTTTTGGTACTTTTTAAACATATATTCATATTCTTGTTTAAAAAAATAGATTCATATTCTTGTTAAAAAACGATATTTCAGTTCAGATTCACATTATGAACTTGTTCAGATTCATATTGTTAACCTGTTCGAATTCACATTGTGAACTTTCTTAGATTTACAGTATGCATAATAAAAAGTCAGATTCACAACGTGAATCTGAACTGATCGAACTTTTTCACATTGTGAATGTTAAAAATTGAAATACTTACAGTTTAGATTCACAGTGTGAATCTACAATGATCGAGGTTCTTTTTTTCTTTTTTTTTTAGTCGGTGTTGAAGTTTATTAGTAGAGTACAAAAAATTAATATTTTTGAATCATACTATTTTTGGATCATAAAGTTTTGAATTAAATTATTTTGAATCATAGTATTTTGCATCAAATTATTTTTGAATCATATGATTTCGTATCAGTAATATATTCAATTAACTAAAGTTTTTGTTCAAAAAATATTAGGTGTCATTATATGCTAGGTGTGATACCCATGTATTATATGGGTTAAATAAAAAAATTAAATAGCAAAATATAAACATTAAGTATTTTTTAAAATAAGAATGGAAAAAAAATATTTATTGCAGTTTATGATCATATTTATTATATTTAATACTTTACTTATATAACTATATGTATTATGTGGTTTTGTAATTTGAAAAATTAAAAAAAAAAAACCCTACAAATTGACATGTGGATATTATTTATTTCAAAAATACCACAAAATGACATATGTCAAAACTTATGAGAAATTGATATGTGGTAAAATGGATCTTCATTTATTAGAGTAGATTTTTGAATTATTTAATTTTGAATCTTAAAAGACATAAGTAATGAATATAAAGTATTTGTGTCAAAATATTTTTATATCATAACAAATTAAGGATCATAAACCATTTGAATCAAAAGTTTTTTTTTTAATCATAAGTATTTTGAATCATCACATTTTTTATCATATTATGTTTAATATGTTTTTAAAACTAGTATTTCTTAAAATTAAAAATAAACACTTCAAAAACTTATTTTAGAAAAATTATTTTTACAAAGTCACTAGTATATTGAGTAAAAGTATCCCTTAAATTTTTATGATTTTTGAAGAATTTTTTTTTTGATTATTTTAAAAAAAGTATTTTTTTCTCAAATTTTCATGGTTGTGCTTATTTTGTAGATAGTTAAATTTTAATAACTTTTGTTTTTACAAGTTTTCTTTTCAAAGAAAAAAGATGAAGTGAGTGGTTAAAAAACCCACCAAATGAAAAAATGAAGTGGGTGATTAAAAAACCTACCAAATGAGGATAGAGAAAAGAGGAGGGGGGGGAGCTTGGAAATGGACGCTCTTTTGGGGGGAATTTGCTTTCTCTTTCCTTTTACCTATTTAACCTGCAAACAATTAACATTTGTCGGAAAATACCTAAATCTTACAGATAAATACAAAAACGTCATATCAGCTGTAACATCCTGATGTGAGGTACTTCTAAATTAAACTCATTTAATTCATTTATGTTGTATTTTGGTCCCAAGTTCAAGAATGTATGCAAAAGGTCCTTGATGGCATTACGAGTTCCATACTCGTTTTGAGTATCATCAGGTGAGGGTGAGAGAAGAGGACGTAGAGAAGACCGTATGCAAAAAGGTCCTTGTTCTAATCATATACTTAATAATATAATTGAGTAGTAAATGGTTGTGTGTTCTAATAAATGAGAGGATGTGCTAGGGTCGTGTAAGTTAGTGGTTGTGATAAGTTAACTGAGAGTTGTGCAAATTAGTAAGTCGTGACATGTGGTGCATATCTAAAATATTATTATACTGTCGTGTCTAGCCAAGTACTATTGTAGTACCATGCTTAGCCAAGTAGTATTGTGTTGTCGTGCCTATCCAAGTAATATTGTACTGTCATGCCTATCCAAGTACTATTATATTATCGTGCCTATCCAAGTACTTTTATACTGCCTTATCCAAGTATTGTTGTACTGTCGTGCCTATACAAGTACTTTTGTACTGTCGTGCTTACCCAAAATATTATCATACTGCCGATAGAGATCCTTTAGGAAAGATCTCTCGAGGTCACCATACTAGGATTAGAAAGTGAGGATAACGAGAATGGGGTAATGAGGTTACTTGAATGCTGAAGAATATATAATTAAAGATTATAGTATTGTGGGTTGAAAATCCTATGTATCTCACTAGGTTTCCCAACCTGACCCGCTCAGTTAATTTGTATCACATGTATCGATGCGAAGATACATTACACTGAGAGATTAGAGGAGATGTAAATCACTAGTGTAAATTAATGTAAGTTCTGTTTCTGCTTATCTTTTGTATCAGTTATGACATCCTAATTTTTGAAAGAATATCAATATCAAATGTTTCTTCGGAAATGTTTAATGTTAATATTATCTTACATTGAAATAATATTTTTGGGACCAATTCCGCAACAAAAGAAATACGTTGTTTTTAAAATAAGCATAAATAAAATTTTTTTAAATGACCGTAAATTTGAGGATAACACATCTTTTGAGGGATGTTCTTGGAGTTTGAGCAACTCTATAACCATTGGCTAAGTTCTAAATGATTTTTGGGCCGTGTGGTCTTACAAATTTGATAACTTGACACTCATTTCGGTCATGCTTGTGTTTTGTTCATTTTGGTCATTTAGAAAAGTTAGAGTTTAAGATCTTCATTGTTTGGACTTAAGCAATAGATAAGGTTGGAAACTTTATCCATGCACATCATCATTCGATTTAAACATGAGATTTGAAGCTCTTGGCATTAAGGATTAAGGGCTTAATGGATTGACTTGTTTGGATGTAAACCACGACGCGATGGTGTGCAGGTCGTGATACAGGTTGCAAGATCTAGTTGTGAATGTATTAGCTTTAAGTGGCCGTGGAGAGACCAAGGAGCTAGTCGTGATACGGTGATGGTTGACCATGGACTTTTTAACTAGTTTGACTTTTGGTCAAATTATTGGATTTTGAGTTATAGACCGAGTTTTAGTCTTTGATTGATTTGGTGGTTCGGTAGCTGATTCGTTATACCTCGGATATTTGGATTCAGCTCTTGGATTCTGGTGGGATTTCTCACTATACTATATATTGCAGTATGTGTCCTCTATATGTTAGGATGTGATTATGATGTGGTATACTAGTAGGCAGGTATACTAATTAGTCAGTTACACGTTGTGTTGGATTCTATGTTTATGAGTTTGATATATGTTGACATATCATGTTATGAATTGTTGGTGGTCCAAATTTGTGCTGAAGGCGAAGATACTCGTGGCGGAACAACTTTATGCTGAAGGCTAAAGGGGCGAACTAGCTTTGTGCTGAAGAGTATTATGTGTATGCATTGTCTGTATATTGTTGTATATGGTAGTTTGGGAAAATCACTAAAACTTTGTGTTTATAGTTGTTGATTAAATATTTTTCAGATACTTATTTGATCGTGGGAAGGTAAAGGTGTGAATTTGCACGCACATCAGCTGTTTTATGTTTTGAGATTCTACGATGATTTTTCTTTATTACTCGGATCTTGGGATTGTAATTTATGAACAAATGGTTTTACCTTGATTATAATTCTATTAAAATGGGAGATCATATTATTTTAAAAATGAAAAAATTAATCTAAAAATTGAAACATTACAGTTTAAAATCTTATTATTTGATAGTTTTATAAATGTTAAATATCAAAAACACTAACCGATATTTAGTTCAAAAAAACAAAAAAAAAAAAAAAAAAACACAAGCAACTTTAAAATGTACTAAAAATATTTAAAAAAATTAAATAATAAATAAATAAAAATAAAAATAAAAAACAAATAAAATTAAAAATCAAGTACATTTTTATTAAAAAAAATTATAAAGTTAAAAATAATTATGAAAAAAAAAACAATTTAACTGAGATATTCATAGGATGCAATTACATCATCAAGTTTCTATTATGTTCCGCATATGTGCGTCACACATTAATTACATAATGCCTAAAGACGACATTTAACGTTATTGCTTAACAAAATGAGTGACTAAAAATTATTCTTAGAGTTCTTACTAGCTTCTAGGTTCCTACGGGATCCATATATTTAGATGTATAAGCAATTAGAACTTCATTAATAAATTATTTTTAAAAAAATCAAGCTTAATAAATATACATAAATAATCATCGTAGTATAGATGGATACGTTCAAGCATATATTTGATTGGTTGATAAAATTCATCTTAAAATCATACATAATTATCTTCATATTTAATTCAATCAGATTGGTTGATAAAATTCATCTTAAAATCATACGACCATTATCTTCATATTTAATTCAATCAATATTAAAGTAATTGTAGCTAAATTAAAGTTTATAAAACTATTGTTGATAGTTCTAATAATTCAATTATTTTTCTTTAAAATAGAAAGCGGCGTGAGATAATCAAATAAAAATCATAATCATAATGTTTTTTCGTAAAAGATAATCATGGTAAATTTCACATTTGTCCATTCTAACATTTAATCTCAAATAATTATGTAGATCTGAATTCACATGAATTTTTTGTTCTATATATTATAAAAGATTGTTACAAATTATCTTATAAATACTTAAATAATTTTCTAAATTGCTGACAAAGTTCCAATTAAGGGAAAGAGTTGGTTGTATATCAACCAAAAAATAGAAGAATAAAATGGATAACCTAACTCTTTGTTTGTTATCCATATTTGTTAGTTAATCATGCATTTACCTAAAATTTGCATGTGGCTAATTGCCATTTTTTAAAACATCTCTAGTGCTACGAACATCAACCCTTGCAATATATATATATATATATATATATATATATATATATATATATATATATATATATATATATATATATATATATATATATATATATATATATATATATATATATATATATATATATATATATGGTTAGGTTATTTTGTTTTTACTAACTATTGTGTGCCAGAATGCAAAGATCTGGACCATCGGATGTAATATAATCAAATGTCATGATTTGAGGGTCTATGGTAGTAGAATAGGATAGCGTGTACCATATAATCACACAAATTTTAGCATAACGGCATTTTAGTCAATTAACCTATATTAAAAAAGGAAATTTTCGGATTTTTAGGGATGATTAATTTTTTTATTTTTTTAAAAATTTGAATATTTTAAATTAATTCAAATTTAAAAATCCGATTTTATTCTGTCAGAATGATAGAATGTCTACCATAAACTAGTAAATGTATTTTTCGATTTTATTCTATCAGAATGACAGAATGCCAAACGTAAACTAGTAAATACATTCTGAAAGAATACACAAAATCGATTCTTAAACTAATAATATATTAAAAAATTACATTGTATGATTGTGATTCATTAAATAATAACAAACATTCTGAAAGAATATCAAGTATAATTCTTAAAAAATAACAACATTCTTAAAAAATGAGTGTGATCATTCTTTGATTCATTCTTCAACCCTTTCCCATCAGGTCTTCAAGCCATTCTTGAAGCCATTTCTACCAAAAATTCATTGCCAAGTAATTTGTAGTGATACACTTGTAAAACCTGCACATTAAACATACAAATAATTAACTACAATTCTATCAAAATACAACAAATAATATTCTTACAAAATAAACTATTCTGCAAGAATATTCTTTAAGAATTTGTATTATCAAGAATATACCCAACAAACAAAATAAGGAACTAGCATCAACCTATTCTGACAGAATAAGGAACTAACATTCTTCGGGTTCCCTGTGTTTCTTCTCGATATGCTCAATGTATTTAACTGCAAATTCTGACAGAATAAGGAACTAGCATCAACCTATTCGTAATCATTGTGAACTCAACTGGGAAAAAAATTCATAACATATTTATTTTAGTATTTGTACAACAAACTTTCAAATATAAACAAAGTCGGCAATCAATAATTGTACAAACTTTTAATAACCCAGTCAATCCTTTTTCCTTACCAATGCCCAATATTAATCTCCCAAAAGTAATCGACCAAAATGAGTGTTGGTTAGAATTTTAAATTAGAATGGCCAAATGACGTTTAATGAGTATTTTGGTCCAAAAGAGATTAATTTTGGTAAATCAATAAGAATTTAAAAAAATTACCTGCAACTATAGATCGAGTAACAGTGGTTGATAATGATGTTAGGCGGCGATGATTTCCAGCAATACATTATAATCGAGTACATCCAAATCTAGCATTTAAAGATAAAGAGAATAAGAAATCACTAATTAGGGTTCATCGAGTATATAGAGTCGGATGCCGCCTCTTTGTTTCGTCGGATTCCGCCTCCTTCAACAATTGTCGTCTTCCTTTCCGTGAACCCTTCTCTGGGTTGTGACATCATAATTGTTGGCAAAGGGTGTCGGCTGTGACCACCCTCTCTTTTTCGATCACCAGAGCTTTGGAATGGGATAGAATACTTGTCGATGGAAGCTGGAGGAAGAAGTCAATGTTCTGTAGATGCCAATGAACCAAAGGGGTTATTATTAGGGTTTTAAAATACTAATTTTCTTTCCTTAATTGTAGGATTTCAATTAAATGATTTCCTTAACTAAAAGTACAAAAGGTCCAAAATACCCTTTATTGATTTATTTAATTATTTATTATTTCTTGAATTCTCATTGGTGCATTTAGGCATACAATATTTGTTGAAAACATTTGAACCTAACTCTCTCTCTCTCTCTCTCTCTCTCTATATATATATATATATATATATATATATATATATATATATATATATATATATATATATATATATATATATATATATATATAAAGGTTCAAATGAGAACCATTAAAGATTAAGAACCTAAGAACCATTCATTTTTAACTTATAATTAAGGTTTTTTATTTTTTTTTAATTTTTGATTTTTATTAAGTTTTTTATAAATAAAAAAATACACAATAGGGACAAAATGGTCATTATGTAAAATTTATTCCATTACTTTTAAGTTTGATCAGATAACATTTTTTTATAACAGCTAAGAACAAAAAAACTATCTCATCTCCTTCAACTTCCTCTGATGAACTCCATTATAGCCACCGCCACCGCCACCGCCGCCGCCGACGACATCGCCACCGCCGCCGCCGCCGACATCGCCACCCCCGCCGACAACCTCATCACCACCGCACACGATGAACTCATCACCGTTATCACCGTCAATGACAAATTTCAGATCTAGAACCATCATTACCTCTTCTTCGTTGCATCTCCGGTTTACCGTCGACATCTCCTCCCACCAGATCTAAGATTTTCGGCTCAGATCTATAATATTTGCGTTTAGATCTATGATTTCCTACTATAGGTCTGAAGTGTTCAGGTCTAGATCTACGCCAAACAACCACCAGATCTGTAACCATTGTTGCCAACTGTTGTTATATACCTCGAACAACATCTATCACCTCCGAAACAACAAATCTGACTTTCTACTCCTTCAGATTTGTGATGTGTGCTTTGTTTTCGACCTTGAACCTAGCCAAAACACTAGAAAATGTCGTTTGTCATCATTTTCTCTCTTCTCTGATGCTCTTACATCAACGACCTCCGTTCTCCAGCTCTACAACTTCAACATGTGATGAGGATCTACCAAAACCGCCTCCCTCTAGATATGTTTTGTCTCTGATTTCTCCAGATGTGCTTTATCTTTGACCACATCCAACTATCTTGTTCTTCTGTGACCACTAAGGGCCTTCATAAGTCATAACTTATGTTCAGATCGATGCATTTCCTATTGTCTTCATCGATGTTGATGCTCTCTACCTCTCCTGGCCTGAAATTATGTCCTTCACAATGAGCATTTTGTAAATCCAGTGGAGTTTCACTCAGATCAATGTAATATGACTTCAAATTTGCTTTTGTGCTTGAAATTTTTGTGTTCTGATGCATATTTTGAACATAGAGTTATGATTTTGCTTTACCAGTGGTTTTAATTTTTAAATATCATGATATACCTTTTAGCAAAATAATAACCTTTTTCTCATGGAATTGTGTTGAGGTGTGTCATTTGTATGAATTGATTGTACATCATTATCTCTGATGCATTTTTTTTGTTTTTTTTATATTTTTTCTTTGTGAATTTGACGTTTTTGATCTCTCATTTGTCGTTTGCTTTTGTTAATATTAGTTTAAACTGTTGTTAAGTTGTGAATGTTGATTCTTTTTGAATTAAATTATGAGTTTATTATAATCTGATAAAATAATATCATAACTTTATAACATTTTTTATTTTCTCAGATGACTAATATTCTTTATCTTTAAGGGATATGTTTCTCTCTTGTTGTTCGTGGTGTGAGCACAAATACTCAAAATAAAGAGATTATAATTAAAAAGTCAATACCTATTAGACTCGTCTGAAAAATAGATGTACTATATCACTACTTTTACATAGTAAAGTGTAATTCACCAACTAGCATTGGCTATAGAAATTAGAAATAAAAATTGTTTTAACTTTTTATTCCTTTCTCCTTCAATAGTTTCCAAACATCATTTCATTTAGGTGAAAATTTATGTAGTTGATAAATATATTTGTAATCAAAGAATTTAAAATTGTCTCAATTATTTATTTAAAGATGTTTTCAAAATATAAAAACTCTTCTTCTTAGATAATTACAAAGAATTTACTAATTTATTTTAATTATTTTAATTATGTTTGATCCAATGAGAACACCTAAAAGGTTGAGAACGCGAAAACAGTTGTGAACCAATCATCATATAAGGGCATAAAAGGAATTTTACAATATAATTAATTATGGATAATTTATGAGTAGTTGATTAATTCCTAAAATCATGGGATTTAATATGATTAATAGGTTTTTTACCCAAATATTAGGAACCTATATAATATATTTTTAATTAACAAAATCAATAAAATGATTAAAAAAAACGTTTTTAGCATAATTTAAAAAAAAAAACGTTATTTTTTTTTTGCTTTAAGTTTTTTTTACCAACCACATCAAAAAACTGACACATTAATCATTTTATCTGAATATTATTAATCATGCATGAATAAATATATATTTGTAGTCATACATGAAACCGGTAATAATCTTGAATGAATAGATGAATTAATTTATATTCATAAATGAATAAAATACAATTAAAAAAACATCACCATAAATGAAAACATCTAAATATGAATTGCTTCAATCATTAATGAATATACATTTAATCTTATGAATACATTTAAATACACATTTTATCACTAATGAATACACATTTATTCATAAATGAATAGAAAACACTATTAAGAGACAAAGAATTTCTAATATGGTATCGGCTTTGGCTTCCTTGGTCAAAGAGATTGATTCGTTGTGGATCTCCGATGGGTCACAGATAGGGGTGTAAGTGAGCCGAGCTACTCGTGAGCTATTCGAAATCGGCTCATTAAAAACTCGACTCGAACTCGATTTAAACGAGCCCGAGCCGAGCCTGAGCTTTACTCGGGGCTCATTTATTAAACGAGCTCGAGCCCGAGCTTTTATATCGAGCTCGACTAGGGCGCGCGGGCTTAAACGAGCCTATATAAATTATAATATAAATATATTTTTCACTCCTTATATTATATATTTATATTGTTAACAATTTATTTTCTTAATTTCTTTAATTCTTTGTATGGAAAGTTGGAAACAAAGCAATTAAGCAACCCCTTTGCGGCTTTGCCGACCTTCCCTTTGCTTCACTCCTTAATCCTTATATTATATATTTATATTATTAATTTTCTTAACTTCTTTAATTCTTTGTATGGAAACAAAGCAACGCCAACGCCTTTGCCGACCTTCCCTTTACTTCGCATTCCCATATGGTGATCGACATTAGCAGACTAGCAGTTTACCATCTAGGGCTACGACAGTCGAGATTAGAAGTTTACCATCTAGGGCTTCGACGTTGCCCCTGTTCTTGCGAATCCATCTCGTTCTCAACTGTTCCCCGAATCCATCTCGTTCTCAACAGTCGGCAGGTATGATTATTGGAAAAAAAATTGTTTTACTTCAACTATGAATCTGTGATTGAATGTTACTGGAATTAGATGTTGTAACCATTTGTCAAAATCAGTAATTGAAATCGGCAGCTCCTCAAAATTTCATATGTTTGAATTCTAAATTATGTGCATGTCAGCAGCATCATGTCATTTTTGTGATCGAATGAATTTCTTGTTTTTTGTTTTACTTCAACTATGAATCTGTGATTGAATGTTACTGGCATTAGATGTTGCAACCATTTGTCAAAATTAGTAATTGAAATCGGCAGCTCCTCAAAATTTCATATGTTTGAATTCTAAATTATGTGCATGTCGACAGCATCCTTTCATTCCTGTGATCAAATGAAATTGATATATATGTATATATGTTCAAAAGCATCCTATGCAACATGTTTGTATGTTCAAAAGCATCCTATGCAACATGTTTGTATTTTATGTTGGAAACGAGCAAAATGTTCTTGTGGTCAACTGGGTTTAGATTTTATTAAATTTGTGTTTAGATTTTATTTGTGTTTAGATTTTATTTCAAACTAGAAATTACCCCTCCCAGTGACAATATGCCAACATGACATTTATGATCTCCAACATAATAAGGTCTAGGATTCAAACCACAAACATGACAATTTGCAAAAGTTGATGTATCTATGATTTGTATTATTTTCTTATGGACCCCAGTTACCAAATTGATGTAACTATGATTTGTATTGTTTTCTTATGAAGATTCAATGGATGATGGAGGGTCTACAACAAATCTATTAAGTCCAAACAAAGGACTGGGGGTTGAAACAGTTGTTGGGATTGATAATCCGTCATCACAATCAGTACATGGTATGGATCACACAACCACTCCAAATGAAGATACAACAAGTCAAATTCCTAATGAAAATGAAAGTGTGAGAGAAAAAAATAACAAAACCAATGAAGATGAAGTACAATTAATGAGAAACATAGAAAAAACATCAAAAGTATGGGACGACTTTGTTGTAGTTACACTCCGGGATGGTACGAAAAAAGCTGAATGCAAACATTGTAAGTCAAGGTTGGCTATTACTGGTTCAGGTCCTACATCATCATATAAAAGACACCTAAACAGTTGCATCCCCCATAAACAATCGCTAAAAAACCAACAAATACTAAATTTTCAGCCTAGTGGGTGTGATGTGGATTCTGTACCACCATTGATCGGACCAGATACAAAATATGATGAAAACAAGATGAGGGAGGCCATAGCTAATTGGATACTAAGTACTGAGCAACCGTTTGCTACTGTGGAAGATGTCATGTTTTTGAAAATGATGAAGACAGCTACTCCATTGTTTGAGAAAGTAAGTAGAGTTACAATTACATCAGACTGTTTTAAGGTATACGAACATGAGAAGAAAAGGTTGAAAGCCCTTACAAAAGCTGCCTCTAAAATCAGTTTAACAACTAATTGTTGGAAGTCCTCGCATCAGAAAATTGAGTATATGGTTATTGCTGCACACTTTGTAGATCATAATTGGAGGTTTAAAAACTTGCTCAATTTTAATATTTAATTATTTATCTTTTTCTTTCTATCATATTTTAATTTATATCTCAACGTTTTTCTACAGATTACAGAAACGTGTATTAAGTTTTGTACATGTTCCTCCTCCTCGTACTGCGGTTGATATTGCTGATGGTATTTACAAGTGTTTGCAAGAGTGGGAAATTAAAGATAAGATTTTCACCATCTCAGTTGACAATGCAGCTTATAATGACAAAGCTTTAAGAAGATTGAAAGAAACTTTTTCGCGTGTACGAAAACTTTCATGTGGTGGTAGATTGTTTCATATATGATGTTGCGCACACATATTGAATCTTCTAGTGAAAGATGGTCTTGCAATAATTGATCATATCATCGGTGATGTTCGTGAGGGTATAAATTATATTAACAATTCGGAGGGTAGACGTCTAAATTTTTCAAAGGCTGCACATCAAATGCAAATACGTGATCGGAAGTTAATGCTTGATGTTCCAACACGATGAAATTCAACCTATGATATGTTGTGCATGGCTTTAAAGTTCAAAGATAGGTATACTCAAATATACCTTAAAGTTTTTAACACATGTTCATATTCACTAACACTTTAATTGAGGTTTTCTCAGGTATGCAGAGTATGAACCACATTTTTATCACTTGCCAACTGATGAAGATTGGGAAAATGTTCAAAGCGTATGTGAAATTTTGAAGGTTTTTAAGGTTTGTGTTTAATATGCATAATATTTTATAAATAAATGATTTTCTTTGTTGAGTAAATCCAACGATTATGCTTAGGTGTGCACGAATATCATCTCGGATAGTGATTATCCTACTGCTAATTTATATCTAATTGAAGTGTTTAGAGTGAAGCAATCTCTTGATAAAGGTTCATTATCTACAAACGATTTTATTCGTGATATGGTGAAGAAAATGAAGGAAAAGTTTGACAAGTATTGGGGTGAGTGCCACCTTGTAATGGCAATAGCTTCTGTGTTAGATCCACGGTTCAAGATGAAGTTGGTTGAATTTTGCTTTCCAACACTTTATCAAAATTCAGACGAGAACATTAAAGAAGTGAAGAATGCACTTTATGAAATGTATTCAGAGTATTTAGAGATGCATGATACATTAGTTAGGGAATCTGCAGCACATGGAAGCGAACATGAAAGAAATGCTTTAGGGTTGAATAAAGGTACATCACTTGGATCCGGATGGGAGGCATTTGGAGAGTTCATAAAGACTGCAGATTTGGAGAGACCAGAAAAGTCAGAGCTTGATATGTATTTAGAAGAAGGTGTTTATAGGGAGAAAGGACAAACAGGAATGGAATCCTTTAATGCTTTAGAGTGGTGGAATGTGCACAAGTTAAAGTACCGTGTTTTATCATTGATGGCTAGAGATGTACTTGCAATCCCGATTTCTACGGTTGCATCTGAAGCAACTTTTAGTGCCGGCGGTAGAGTTATTGATCCATATCGAGCTTCATTGGGGTCCGACACGGTACAAATGTTAATTTGCGGAGGAGATTGGATTAGGCAAGTTCATGGAGTCAATAAAAAATTAAAAGTATATTTTAAAAAATCAAAACCACACTATAATTGTTATTTTAATAGTTTAAATTATTATTTGTCAACCTTTTTATTTTGTAGAAGGAGGAGTTTCCTATTGAGGTTTTACTGCCTGAGGTGAACACAAAGTAATTGAAGGTAATTAGATGTGTTAAACAACAAATTCTTAATCTGAAAAATATTTGAAAAAATGATTCCTTTGTACATTTTGCAGGTTTTGTGTATCTGGGGAGTGAAGTTGCATAAAGGAAGATTTTTCTATTTCTAGTCGTTCAGTAATTAGGAGTTTAACTACTATTTTTGTAATTTGAGCTTTTACTCTTTATGTTCTTATATTTGGTTATATTTTAGACACTAAATCAATGCAAATGGAGAATCTATGAATGTCTGTTTTGAAGTTAGAATTTGGATTATTCCCTTGAATATATGATAATAAATTAAACGAGCCCAAAAACCATAAACGAGCTCGAGTCGAGCCTAAGCTCATTTAGGCTCGCTTGACAAACTAAACGAGCCGAGCTCGAGCTTCTTATTTTTCCTACGAGCCAAGCACAAGTTTTGAAATTGGGCTCGAAACGAGCCGAGCTCGAGCTCGAGCCAACATACAATCATACGAGCTCGAGCCGAGCATGGGTATGTTCGGGCTCGGCTCGGCTCATTTACACCCCTAGTCACAGAGGCGTGGTAGTCCGGCGATGATTTTTCTCAGACCGCCTTAATCTTTTGTGTTACTTGACTTACCTTTTCCATAGCATTCTTTCTATGTGTATATTTTTGTCTGATCAAGCTATTGTATCTGTATCAACATACAAACCCAATATTTATAAATGAATAAGACATGAGTGAAAAAAATAATGTAATATAATAAGCAAAACTATGATATTCAGTGTTCATAAATGAATAAGGTGTTAGTTAAAAAAAGAGCTTAACGTCTTAAGCCAATTTTACTTATTCATTGATGAATAGATCAATGAACAAATTCATATGTCTTGTCTTTTGACCCAATAAACAAACTTGGTGTTCGTAATCTGGTTGAAAAATGTACCAAAAATTATAGCAGTATCATCAATTTACAAAGCAATTTCATTTTTCACAGCTATAATTAGTGATTATCTGAAATTGAATAATAGTATAATACAATAGAATTGATGTGTGTGTGTGTGTGCATATACCTGTTCTAGAGTTAGAAACATGATGACATTCCAAGAACCTGATCGTCCAAAATTTGGGATAAAGCCTTTGTAGAATGCTAGAGGTCCCTGCTAACATGAAATTAAAGGAAACATTACTTGAGGGTAAATTCGTAAAAAGGTAGGGCTGGCTTAATGAGGAAACCCACATTTCTCTGACTTTCTGTATTAAGTGGTTCTTTTTGCATCAAGTCAAGAAGAAGGAGAAAAAAAGGAAATCAATGGATCTTACGTCATTCTTTAAAGTCTTAACAAAACAATCAATGGTGCTTGTGTAGCTTGGATCTCCCATCATTCTTGATTTGACCTGAAAAAGTTGAAGAAAGTACCTGATTGACTTGATCATAACTAGCTAATTCAGCTGCGTTTATTACAGCATTACGTGCAACATTAGGTCCAATACCCATCCATAGAGACCGAATCCCTTCCTGAAATACCCAAATTTTGACTCATTTTCAATTATTTGGGTTGAAATTTCACTCTTTATTTAGAAAAATTACCAACAATTGAACTGATGGAAAGATTTACCTGTTTGACAATTGTTGAATAAGCATTTAATGCCCCGGAGGAACACCTTGGAACACCTGCTGCAAGTTTTCCTTCCGCTTGTATACGGACCTTCACTAGATCAATTGGATTTGCTACAGCAATTGCAAGACCACCTACACCTCAAAATCAAATGCTATTTGTGGTTTTGGGGATCGGGGTTTTGGTGGTGGATTTCTCTATTTCGAATCCATTCTATACTCACCCGCGACGGCAGCAATAGGGCGACAGGAAGGGAAGAAAGGCTCGCATCGCAGGTGTGCTGTCCGATATTTAGGATGTTGTGTTCAATTGCGATCATCTCCGAGTTCGAAGAGGTTGAAGAGACAGAGGGAAGAGGGGAAGGAAGGGTGTCGATTCCCCGGCGACCCTTGTGGCTTAATCGTCGTCATCAGCAGCGCACAAATGGGGGAAGGAGCAAACAACAAAAAATCAACATTTGGGGTGAAATCAGGAAGCATCATCGTTCGATGTGGATGGTTCATCTGTCAAGCAAGGGAAAAGGAAAACGGAAATAATTGGGATCGGCCGTGTGATGAAGGTGTCGATTGTATGCTTTATGAAATTAGGTCAACAGAATAGAGCAGAGTAATTATAGGAGTTTACAAAATTAGGGTAATGTTTATTTACCTGAATACCCTTTATAATTTTTTTAATTTGAAATTTAAAATTTAAATGTATTAATAATTAGAAAAATAACAAGTAATTATCGCCACACATCTTAAAAATTAGATGGTCCAGATCTGTTCTCGCGTTCTCAACCTTTTAGGTGTTCTCATTTGATCCTACTCCTATATATATATATATATATATATATATATATATATATATATATATATATATATATATATATATATATATATATATATATATATATATATGTAAGTTTTAAGTTGAGAATATAGCTGTGAATATATAATTTTTGTGCATTAAATTGTGAATTTGTAATATTAAGCTGTGAACTTTGTATACTAAATTATGAATTGACTATATTAAGATGTGATTTTTTTTTTATGAATTTTGTGTTAAAATATGAATGATTTATGCATAAAGTTTGTGAATATATGTATTTTTTGTGTTGTATAAATATATAAGAACGTATTAGTTTTATAACTATTTTGCATTAAACAATGAATAAGTGAATTAATTAGTTTATTAAAGTGTGAATATAGTACTTAAGCAGTTAGTCAATGATTTTATATGCAGATCTGATTCAGAAAGAATGATAGTTGCGACGGTGACACATGTGGTTAGTGATAGCGTGTGGTAACAATTGTTGATGGTGGTGATAGAGTTTGAGTTTGATTTATATAAATATGTGAGTTAGTATATAATAAATTGTATTATGTTATGTTGTCAATTTTATGTAATAAACTAAAAAATAAAAATTGTATTATGTTATGTTGTGAACATAGTGTATTAAACTGTGAATATGTGTTTTTATGCATTAAATTGTGAATATGTAAGTTAAGTTATGAATGTGTTTTTTTATGCACTAACTTGTGAATTAGTGTCTGAAATATTGAATTAAGTTTTGAATTAGTGTCTGAAATATTAAATTAAGTTGTGAATTAGTGTCTGAAATAATGAATTAAACTGTGAATTTTGTTTTTTTTAATCCTATTCTGATTTTTTAGGGAATGATGTTGTTGGTGTTGACATTGATGATTTGTGGTGACGATGGTTGATGGCAACGTATGGTAGACTGGTACTTGGCAGTGTTAATGGTGGCGATAGTGGAAGAGTAATGATATTTTCTATTTCTCACTCATCATCTTCGTTGATTTCAGATAAGTTATCCTTTTTTATGATTCATGTATATATTTTTCTTTTGATGTTTGCTTATGAAGTATGAGATAACTTATGTATGTATTAAAATATAAATGAGTTTTTCATACACTGAAATATGAGATTATACTTGTAAATAAGTTGTGAATATATTGTATTAAACTGTGAATTTGTTGTGTTAAGCTGTAAATTTGTTCACAGCTTAGTATAATAAATTCACAATTTAATAGATAAAAATGCCTCTAGATATGAACATATAACTGTTAGTAATAAGTTATAAAAATATAGTCGTGCATATATATTTTTTGTGTATTAAACTATGAATTACTGTATTAAGCTGTGAATTTTATGTATTAAATTGAGAAATGATTGTATTAAGCTGTGAATTGACTGTATTAAGATTTGAAATTTTAATGAATTTTGTATTTGCTTCTGAAATATGGGAAGAAAGAATCATTATACATACATACATACATATATATCTATATATATATATATATATATATATATATATATATATATATATATATATATATGATTTTCTCTAATTTTAACAAAATTATATAAAATTTAAATTGTGAATATTATGTACATTAAATTTTGAAAAACACCAACCGTTAGATCTAAATGTATAAATGTATGTTTTAAGTTAAGAATATGATATTTTTATGTATTAAAGTTTTAATTTTTGATATTAAGATTTAAATTTTATATATTAAATGATAATTGAATATAATAAATGATGAATTGACTACATGTTGCTGTGATTTTTTTTAATAATTTTTATAATAAAATATGAATGATTTATGTAAAAAAAATTGTATTAATTTCTTGTAAATATATTTATTTTTAATGTTATATAAGTATGTAAGAATGCCTTAGTTTTTATAATTATTTTGCATTAAATTCAAAATGGATGAATAAACCAGTTTATTAAACTATGAATGTAGTATTTAACATGTCATTGTCTGACTTTATATGCAGATCTCATTTGGA